>NW_028227418.1:163144-255218 GCF_978045245.1 Mus caroli | reverse complement strand
ATGCAGATCCTTTTGTGTGAGTTAATTGTCCATGTTTTTCATGGTTTCTCGCCATATTCCAGGTCCTTTAGTGTAACTTTATAATTTTCCTCGTTTTTAGGGTTTCTTGCCATATTCCGTGTCCTACAGTGTGATTTTTTCATTTTCCACGTTTTTCAGGATTTCTTGCCATATTCCAGATCCTTCAGTGTGAGTTTTAATTTTCCACGTTTTTCAGGATTTATCGCCATATTCTGGGTCCTCTGGTTTGAATTTTTAATTTTCCACTTTTCCCATTGTTTCTAGGCATATTCTAGGTCCTACATTGTGATTTTTATCATTTTCCACGTTTTTCAGGACTTCTCGCCATATTTGAGATCCTTAAGTGTGAGTTGTTAATTTTCCATGATTTTCAGGTTTTCTCTCCATATTCGAGGTCCTTCAGTCTGAAGTTTTAATTTTCCACGTTTTTCAGGGTTTTGCAACATATTCTGGTTCCTACAGTGTGAATTTTTAATTTTCTACTTTTTTTCTTGGTTTCTCGCCATATTCTGGGTCCTTCAGAGTAAGTTTTTAATTTTCCACTTTTGTCAGGGTTTCTCCCCACATTCCATGTCCTTCAGTGTGAGTTTTTAGTTTTCCACATTTTTCAGGGTTTCTGGCCATATTCCAAGTCCTTCAGTATTAGTTTTTTAATTTTCCACGTTTTTCAGGGTTTTGCAACATATTCTGGTTCCTACAGTGTGAATTTTTAATTTTCTACTTTTTTCTTGGTTTCTCACCATACTCTGGGTCCTTCAGAGTAAGTTTTTTATTTTCCACTTTTGTCAGGGTTTCTCCCCACATTCCATGTCCTTCAGTGTGAGTTTTTAGTTTTCCACATTTTTCAGGGTTTCTGGCCATATTCCAAGTCCTTCAGTATTAGTTTTTTAATTTTTCACGTTTTTCAGGGTTTCTCGTCATTTTCCAGGTCCATCAGTGTTAGTTTTTAATTTTCCAGGTTTTTTTAGGGTTTCTCGCCATATTCTGGGTCCTACAGTGTGATTTTTTCATTTTAAACGTTTTTCAGAATTCTTGCGATATTCCAGATCCTTGAGTGTGAGTTGTCAATTTTCAATGTGTTTCAGGTTTTCTCGCCATATTTGAGGTCCTTCACTGTGAGTTTTTAATTTTCCATATTTTTCAGAATTTCTCGCCATATTCCAGGTCCTTCAGTGTTAGTTTTTAATTTTCCATGTTTTTTTAGGGTTTCTCGCCATATTCTAAGTCCTACAGTGAGGTTTTTTCATTTTCCAAGGTTTTCAAGATTCTTGACATATTCCAGATCCTTGAGTGTGAGTTGTTAATTTTCGATGTTTTTCAGGTTTTCTCGCCATATTCCAGGTTCTTCAGTGTGAGTTTTTAATTTTCCACGCTTTTTAGGGTTTCTCGCCATATTCTGGGTCCTACATTTGGAATTTTTAATTCAATGTTTTTCAGGGTTTCTCGACATAATCTGCGTCCTTAAGTGTGAGTTTTTAATTTTCCATATTTTTCAGTGTTTCAGGCCATATTCCAGGTCCTTCAGTGTGAGATTTTAATTTACCACATTTTTCAGGATTTCTCGCCATATTCTGGGTCCTTCATTGTTATTTTTTAATTTTCCTCGGTTTTTTAGTGTTTCTTTCCATATTCTGGACCTACAGTGTGATTTTTTCATTTTCCACATTGTTCAGGATTTCTCGCTATATTCCAGATCCTTGAGTGTGAGTTGTTAATATTCTATGTTTATCAGGTTTTCTGGCCATATTCTGGGTCCTTCAGTGTGAGTTTATAATTTTCCACTATTTTCAGGATTTCTCACCATATTCCAGTTCCTTCAGTGTTAGTTTTTAATTTTCAAAGTTTTTCAGGGTTTCTTGCCCTATTCCAGGTCCTTCAGTGTGAATTTTTAATTTTCCACGTTTTTCAGGATTTCTCACCATATTCTGGGTCCTATGGTTTGAATTTTTAATTTTCCACTTTTTCCAGTGTTTCTCGCCATATTCTGGGTCCTACAGTGTGATTTTTTTTTTCATTTTTCACGTTTTTTAGGATTTCTCGCCATATTCGAGATCTTTAAGTGTGAGTTGTTAATTTTCCATGATTTACAGGTTTTCTCGCCATATTCGAGGTCCTTCAGTCTGAGGTTTTCATTTTCCACGTTTTTCAGGGTTTCGCAACATATTCTGGTTCCTACAGTGTGAATTTTTAATTTTCCACGTTACCAGGGTTTCTCACCATATTCTGAGTCCTATAGTGTGAATTTTTAATTTTCCACGTTTTTTCAGGATTTTTCGCCATATTCCAGATCTTTGAGTGTGACTTGTTAATTTTCCATTGTTATCAGGTTTTCTCGCAATATTCGAGGTCCTTTCGTGTGAGGTTTTAATTTTCCACGTTTTTCAGGGTTTCTCGCCATATTCTGGGTCCTTCAGTGTGAGTTTTTTATTTTCCACGTTTTTTAGTGTTTCTCGCAGTATTCTGGGCTGTACAGTGTGAGTTGTTAATTTTCCATGATTTTCAGGTTTTCTTGCCATATTCCAGGTCCTTCAGTGTGAGTTTTTAATTTTCCACATTATTCAGGGTTTTAAGTCATATTTCAGGTTCTTCGGTGTGGGTTTTTAATTTTCCATGTTTTTTAGGGTTTCTCACCATATTACAGGTCCTTCAGTGTGAGTTTTTAATTTTTCATACTGTTCAGGGTTTCTCGCCATATTCTTGGTCCTAGAGTGTGAATTTTTTATTTCCCACGTTTTTCTGGGTTTCACGCCATATTCCAGGTGCTTCAGTGTGAGTTTTTAATTTTCCACATTCTTCAGCGTTTCTTACCATATTCCAGGACCTTCAGTGTTATTTTTTAATTTTCCACGTTTTTTTTTTTTACGGTTTCTCGCCATATTCTGGGTTTTACAGTGAGAGTTTTTCATTTTCCATGCTTTTCAAGATTCTTGCCTATTCCAGGTCCTTGAGTTTGAATTGTTAATTTTCGATGTTTTTCAAGTTTTCTCGCCATATTCCAGGTCCTTCAGTGTGAGTTTTTTATTTTTCATATTTTTCAGGATTTCTCACCATATTCTGGGTCCTTCAGTGTGAATTTTTTATTTTCCACGGTTTTCTGGGTTTCACGCCATATTCCAGGTCCTTCAGTGTGAGTTTTTAATTTTCCCATTTTTCAGGATTTCTCGCAATATTCCAGATTCCTGTTTCTTAGTTTTTAATTTTCCACATTTTTCAAGGTTTCTTACCATATTTGAGTCCTACAGAGCGAATTTTTAATTTTCAACGTTTTCAGGGTTTCTTGTCATATTCTGAGTCCTATATTGTGAATTTTTAATTTTCCACGTGTTTCAGGGTTTTTCACCATATTCCAGATCATTCATTGTGTGTTTTTAATTTTCCAACTTTTTCAGGAATCTCGCGATATTCTGCGTCCTGAAGTGTGAGTTTTTAATTTTCCACATTCTTCAGGGTTTCTTGCCATATTCCAAGACCTTCAGTGTTATTTTTTAATTTTCCAAGTTTTTTTTAGGGTTTCTAGCCAGATTCTGTGTTTTACAGTGAGAGGTTTTCATTTTCCATGCTTTTCAAGATGCTTGCCTATTCCAGGTCCTTGAGTGTGAGTTGTTAATTTTCGATGTTTTTCAAGTTTTCTCGCCATATTCCAGGTCCTTCAGTGTGAGTTTTTTATTTTCCATGTTTTTCAGGGTTTCTCGCCATATTCTGGGTCCTACAGTGTGAATTTTTAATTTTCTATGTTTTTCAGGGTTTTCTGGCTATATTCTGCGTCCTTAAGAGTAAGTTTTTAATTTTCCACGTTTTTCAGGGTTTCTTGCCATATTCCAGGTCCTTCAGTGTGAGTTTTTAATTTCAAACTTTTTCAGGGATTCCCGCCATATTCTGAGGCCTTAATTGTGAATTTTTAATTTTTCATGTTGTTCAGGGTTTCTCACAATATTTCAGAACCTTGAATGTGAGTTGTTAATTTTCTATGATTTTCAGGATTTCTGGCCATGTTTGAGGTCATTCAGTCTGAGGTTTTAATTTTCCACGTTTTTCAGGAATTCTTAACATATTTTGGGTCCTACAGCTGGATTTTGTTTTTCCATGTTTTTCAGGGTTTCTTGCCATATTCTGGGTCCTACAGTGTGAAATTTTAATTTCCACCTTTTCAAGTTTTCTCGCCATATTCCAGGTCCTTCAGTCTGAGTTTTTAATTTTCCACGTTTTTTAGGGTTTCTCGCATTATTCTGGGTCCTACAACGTGATTTTTTCATTTTCCAGGTTTTTCAGTATTTCTCGCCATAATCCAAATCCTTGAGTGTGAGTTTTTAATTTTCCACGTTTTTCAGGTTTCTCAACATATTCTGGGTCCTACCTTGCGAATTTTTCATTTTCCACTTTTTTCATGGATTCTCACCATATTCCAGGTCCATCAGGGTTATTTTTTAATTTTCCACGTTTTTTTAGGGTTTCTCGCCATATACTGGGTCCTAGAGTGAGATTTTTTTCATTTTCCACGTTTTTCAGGATTCTTGCCATATTCCAGATCCTTGAGTGTGAGTTGTTAATTTCGATGTTTTTCAGGTTTTCTCGCCATATTCCAAGTCCTCCAGTGTGAATTTTTAATTTTCCACCTTTTTCAGGGCTTCTCGCCATATCACTTGTCCTTCAGTGTGAGTTTTTAATTTTCCACATTTTTCAGGATTCCTCACAATATTACAAATTTTTGAGGGTGAGTTGTTAATGTTTCATGTTTTTCATGATTTCTTGCCATATTCCAGGTCCTTCAGTGTGATTTTTTAATTTTCCACAATTTTCAGGGTTTCTTGCCATATTAGGTGTCCTACAGTGTGAATTTTTAATTTTCCACGTTTTTCAGGGTTTCTCGCCATATTCTGGATCCTACAGGGTGAATTTCTAATTTTCCACGTTTTTCAGGGTTTCTTGCATATTCCAGGTCCTTCACAGTGAGTTTTTAATTTTCCATATTTTTCAGGGTTTCTCGTCATATTCTGGGTCCTTCAGTGTGGGTTTTTAATTTTCCATGTTTTTCAGGGTTTCTCACCATATTCCCGGACCTTCAGTGGGACTTTTTAATTTTCTACACTTTTTCAGGGTTTGTCCCAATATTCCAGATCCTTGAGTGTGAGTTGTTAATTTTTCATGTTTTTCAGGATTTCTTGCCATATTCCAGGTCCTTCATTGTGAGTTTTTAATTTTCTACGTTTTTCAGGGTGACTCACCATATTCCGGATTCTTGAGTGTGAGTTGTTAATTTTCCATGTTTTTCTGGTTTTCTCACAATAACACATGTCCTTCAGTGTGAGTTTTTAATTTTCCACGTTTTTCAGGGTGTCTAGCCATATTCCAGGTTTTTCAGTGTGAAAATTTAATTTTCCACCTTTTTCAGGGTTTCTCGCCATATTCTGAGTCCTTCAGTGTGAGTTTTTAATTTTCGACGTGTTCAGGTTGTCTCACCATTTTCCGGATCCTTGAGTGTGAGTTGTTAATTTTCCATGTTTTTCTGGTTTTCTCGCAATAACACATGTCCTTCAGTGTGAATTTTTAATTTTCCACGTTTTTCAGGGTTTCTTCCCATATTCTGGGTCCTTCAGTGTGAGTTTTTAATTTTCCACATTTTTCAGGATTCCACGCAATATTCCAGATCCTTGAGTGTGAGTTGTTACTTTTTCATGTTTTTCATGATTTCTTGCAATATTCCAGGACCTTCAGAGTGATTTTTTAATTTTCCACAATTTTCAGGGTTTCTTGCCATATTCTGTGTACTACAGTGTGAATTTTTAATTTTTCATGTTTTTCATGATTTCTTGCCATATTCCAGGACCTTCAGTGTGATTTTTTAATTTTCCACAATTTTCAGGGTTTCTTGCCATATTCTGGGTCCTACAGGGTGAGTTTCTAATTTTCCACGTTTTTCAGGGTTTCTCGCATATTCCAGGTCCTTCACTGTGAGTTTTTACTTTTCCATGTTTTACAGGGTTTTTTGTCATATTCTGGGTCTTCAGTGTGAGATTTTAATTTTCCATGTTTTTCAGGGCTTCTTGCCATATTCCCGGTCCTTCATTGGAATTTTTTAATTTTCTACATTTTTCAGGATTTCTCCAATATTCCAGATCCTTGAGTGTGAGTTGTTAATTTTCCATGTTTTTCAGGGTTTCTTGCCATATTCTGGGTCCTTCAGTGTGAGTTTTTTATTTTCCATGTTTTTAAGGGTTTCTTGTCATATTCCTGGTCCTTCAGTGTGTTTTTATTTTTCAACATTATTCAGGATTTCTTGCAATATTCCAGATCCTTGTGTGTGAGTTGTTAATTTTTCATGTGTTTCAGGACTTCTTGCCATATTCCAGGACCTTCAGTATGATTTTTTAATTTTCCCCAATTTTCTGGGTTTCTTGCCATATTCTGTGTCCTACAGTGTGAATTTTTAATTTTCCATTTTTTTTCAGGGTTTCTCGCCATATTCTGGGTCCTACAGGGTGAGTTTCTAATTTTCCACGTTTTTCAGGGTTTCTCGCATATTCCAGGTCCTTCACTGTGAGTTTTTAATTTTCCATGTTTTTCAGGGTTTCTCGTCCTATTCTGGTTCCTTCAGTGTGAGTTTTTAATTTTCCTCATTTTCAGGGTTTCTCGCCATATTCCAGCTCCTTCAGTGTGAGTTTTCAATTTTCCACGTTTTTTAGGATTTCTTGCCATATTCTGGTTCCTACAGTGTGGTATTTCATTTTCCACCTTTTCAGGATTCATTCCATATTCCAGTTCCTTGAGTGTGAGTTGTTAATTTTCCATGTTTTTCAGGTTTTCTCGCCATAATCCAGCTCCTTTAGTGTGAGATTTTAATTTTCCACGTTTTTGAGGGTTTCTCGCCATATTCCAGGTCCTTTAGTGTGAATTTTTAATTTTCCACCTTTTTCAGGGCTTCTCACCATATCCCCGGTCCTTCAGTGTGAGTTTTTAATTTTCCACATTTTTCAGGATTTCTTGCAATATTACAGATCCTTGAGTGTGAGTTGTTAATTTTTCATGTTTTTCAGGATTTCTTGCCATATTCCAGGTCCTTCAGTGTGATTTTTTAATCTTCCACATTTTTCGTGTTTCTTGCCATATTCTGTGTCCTACAGTGTGAATTTTTAATTTTCCATGTTTTTCAGGGTTTCTCACCATATTCTGGGTCCTACAGGGTGAGTTTCTAATTTTCCACGTTTTTCAGGGTTTCTCGTATATTCCAGGTCCTTCACTGTGAGTTTTTAATTTTCCATGTTTTTCAGGGTTTCTCCTCATATTCTGGGTCCTTCAGTGTGAGTTTTTAATTTTCCATGTTTCTCAGGGTTTCTTGCCATATTCCCGGTCCTTCAGTGTGAGTTTTTAATTTTCCACATTTTTCAGGATTTCTTGCAATATTCCAGATCCTTGACTGTGAGTTGTTATTTTTTCATGTTTTTCAGGATTTCTTGCCATATTCCAGGTCCTACAGTGTGATTTTTTAATCTTCCACATTTTTCGTGTTTCTTGCCATATTCTGTGTCCTACAGTGTGAATTTTTAATTTTCCATGTTTTTCAGGGTTTCTCGCCATATTCTGGGTCCTACAGGGTGAGTTTCTAATTTTCCACGTTTTTCAGGGTTTCTCGTATATTCCAGGTCCTTCACTGTGAGTTTTTAATTTTCCATGTTTTTCAGGGTTTCTCCTCATATTCTGGGTCCTTCAGTGTGAGTTTTTAATTTTCCATGTTTCTCAGGGTTTCTTGTCATATCCCCGGTCCTTCAGTGGGAGTTTTTAATTTTCTACATTTTTCAGGATTTCTCCAATATTCCATATCCTTGAGTGTGAGTTGTTAATTTTTCATGTTTTTCAGGATTTCTTGCCATATTCCAGGTCCTTCATTGTGAGTTTTTAATTTACACGTTTTTCAGGGTTTCTTGCCATATTCCAGATCCTTGAGTGTGAATTTTTAATTTTCCATGTTTTTCAGGGTTTCTTGCCATATTCTGGGTCCTTCAGTGTGAGTTTTTTATTTTCCACGTTTTTCAGGGTTTCTGGCCATATTCCCGGTCCTTCAGTGTGAGTTTTTAATTTTCCATGTTTTTCAGGGTTTCTCGTCTTATTCCCGGTCCTTCAGTGGGGTTTTTTAATTTTCTACATTTTTCAGGATTTCTTGCAATATTCCAGATCCTTGAGTGTGAGTTGTTAATTTTTCATGTTTTTAAGGGTTTCTTGCCATATTCCCGGTCCTTCAGTGTGTTTTTATTTTTCAACATTATTCAGGATTTCTTGCAATATTCCAGATCCTTGAGAGTGAGTTATTAATTTTTCATGTTTTTCAGGATTTCTTGCCATATTCCAGGTTTTTTTGTGTGAGTTTTTAATTTTCCATTTTTTCCAGGTTTTATCGCATTATTCTGGGTGCTAAACTGTTAATTTTTAATTTTCCACCTTTATCAGGGTTTCTCGCCATATTCTCTGTTTTTCAGTGTGAGTTTTTAATTTTCCTGGTTTTTGAGGGTTTCTCGCCATATTCAAGGTCCTTCAGTGTGAATTTTTAATTTTCCACCTTTTTCAGGGTTTCTTGCCATATTCCAGATCCTTGAGTGTGAGTTTTTAATTTTCCAAGTTTTTCAGGATTTCTCGCCATATTCCCTGTCCTTCAGTGTGAGTTTTTATTTTTCCACATTTTTCGGGATTTCTCACAATATTCCAGATCCTTGAGTGTGAGTTGTGAAATTTTTCACGTTTTTCAGGGTTTCTTGCCATATTCTGGGTCGTACAGTGTGAGTTTTTAATTTTACACGTTTTTCATTGTTTCTCAACATATTCTGGGTTCTTCAGTGTGAATTTTAAATATTCCACGTTTTTCAGGGTTTCTAGCCATATTCTGGGTCCTTTAGTGTGAGTTTTTAATTTTCCACCTTTTTCAGGTTTTCTCACCATATTCCAGATCCTTGAGTGTGAGTTGTTAATATTTCACGTTTTTCAGGGTTTCTTGCCATATTCCAGGTTTTTTCCGTGTGAGTTTTTAATTTTCCAGGTTTTTCAGGGATTCTTGCCATATTCCAGGTCCTTCAGTGTGAGTTTTTAATTTTCCACCTTTTTCAGGGTTTCTCGCCATATTCTGTGTTCTACAGTTTGAATTTTTAATTTGCCACTTTTTTTCAGGGTTTCTCGCCATATTCCAGGTCCTTCAGTGTGAATTTTTAATTTTCCATGTTTTTCTGGGTTTCTCGCCATATTCTGGTTTGTACAGTGTGCGTTTATAATTTTCCACATTTTTCAGTGTTTTTCGCCATATTCTGGGTCCTACAGTGTGAATTTTAAAATTTCCTCCTTTTTCAGGGTTTCTGGCCATATTCTGGGCCTTTCAGTGTGAGTGTTTAAATTTCCATGTTTTTCAGGGTTTCTCGCCATATTCTTAGTCCTTTAGTGTGACGTTTTAATTTTCCACATTTTTCAGGGTTTCTTGCCATATTCCAGGTCCTTCAGTGTGAGTGTTTAATTTTGCACGTTTTTTAGCGTTTCTCGCCATATTCTGGGTTCTAAAGTGTGAATTTTCAATTTTCCATATTTTTCAGGGTTTTTTGCCATATTCCAGCTCGTTCAGTGTGAGTTTTTAATTTTCCACGTTTTTCACGGTTTCTCAACATATTCTTGGTCCTACAGTGTGAATTTTTAATTTTCCAGGTTTTTCAGTGTTTCTCGTCATATTCTGGGTTATTCAGTGTGAGTTTTTAATTTTCCACATTTTTCAGGGTTTCTCGCCATATTCCAGCTCCTTCAGTGCGAGTTTTCAATTTTCCACGTTTTTTAGGATTTCTTGCCATATTCTGGCTCCTACAATGTGATATTTCATTTTCCACGTTTTCAGGATTCATTCCATATTCCAGATCCTTGAGTGTGAGTTGTTAATTTTCCATGTTTTTTTCAGGTTTTCTCACATTAATCCAGCTCCTTTAGTGTGAGTTTTTAATTTTCCACGTTTTTGAGGGTTTCTTGCTATATTCTGACTCCTACAGTGTGATATTTCATTTTTCACGTTTTCAGGATTCATTCCATAATCCAGATCCTTTAGTGTGAGTTTATTAATTTTCCATGTTTTTCAGGTTTTCTCTCCATAATCCATGTCCTTCAGTTTTAGTTTTTAATTTTCAATATTTTTCAGGGTTTCTTGCCATATTCTAGGTTACTCTGTGTGAATTTTTTAATTTTCCATGTTTTTCAGTGTTTCTCGACATATTCTGGGTTCTAAAGTGTGAATTTTCAATTTTCCATATTTTTCAGGGTTTTTTGCCATATTCCAGCTCGTTCAGTGTGAGTTTTTAATTTTCCACGTTTTTTAGGGTTTTTCGCCTTATTCTTGCTCCTACAGTGTGATTTTTCATTTTCCACGTTTTTCAGGATTCTTGCCATATTCCAGATCCTTCAGTGTGAGTTGTTAATTTTTCATGTGTTGTCACAGTGCTTCACTTTGGTGTCACAGTGATCCACTTTTCTTTCACATGCTCCTCTGTGGTATCAGAGTGCTCAAAATTGTGTCATAATCCTCCACTGTGGTGTCACATTGATCACTATGTTGTTACAGTGCTCCACTGTGTTGTCACAGACTCCAATGTTCTGACAACATGTTCAAATGTGCTGCAAAAGCGCACCACGTTGATGTCACAGTGTTCCACTATGATGTCACTGTAATACTGTGGTAAAACAGTGCTTCACTGTGGTGACCGAGGTCTCCACTTTGATGTCACAGTTCTCCACTGTGTTGTAACAGTGCCCACTGTTGTGTCACATTACTCCACTGTGATGTCACATGTTCCACTGTGGTGTCACAATTCTCCGCTGCGGTATCTCAGTGATCACTGTGGGCTGAAGTGCTCTACTGTGGTGTCACAGACTCCAATGTTGTGACAACATGGTCCAATGTTCTGTTACAGTGCACTACGGTAATTTCACAGTGTTCCACTGTGATGTCTCTGTAATACTGTGGTAAAACAGTGCTCCACTGTGGTGACCGAGTGCTCCATTTTGATGTCAGAGTTCTCCACTGTGTTGTAACAGTGCCCACTGTTGTGTCACAGTGCACCACTGTGGGGTCACAGTGCTCCACTGAGGTGTCTCCTGCTACACTGTGGTGACAGAGTTCTCCACTCTGGTTGCAGAGTGCTCCACTGTGGTGTCACAGTGCTCCACTGAGGTGTCTCATGCTACACTGTGGTGTCATAGTGCTCCACTATAGTGTCACAGTGCTCCACTGTGGTGTCACAGACTCCATCGTGGTGACAGCATGCTCTAATGTGCTGTCAAAGTGTACCACATTGATATCTCAGTGCTCCACTGCAGTGTCACAGTTATCACTGTTGTGTCATAGTGCTCCACTCTGGTGTCACAGGCTCCATTGATGTGATAACATGATCCACTGTGCTGTCAGTGTACCACTTTGGTAAAACAGTGGTCCACTGTGCAGTCATAGTGATCTACTCTAGTGTCACAGTGCTCCAGAGTGGTGTCACAGTGCTCAACTGTAGTGTCACAGTGCACCACAGTGGTGTCACAGTGCTCTATTGTAGTGTCACAGTCTCCACCCTGGTGACATCATGCTCCAATGTGCTGTCACAGTGCACCACAGTGGTGTTACAGTGCTCTACTGTAGTGTCACAGTCTCCACCCTGGTGACAGCATGCTCCAATGTGCTGTCACAGTTCACCACTGTAATGTCACAAAGCTCCACTGTGATGTCACTGCAGTACAGTGGTATAACAGTGCTTCACTCTGCTGTCATAGTGCTCCACTGTGAAGTCATAGTGCTCCAATGTGTTGTCACATGCTGCATCGTGGAGTCACATTCTCCACTGTGATGACAGAGTCATCCCCTGGGGTGTCACAATGCTCCACTCTGGTGTCACCGTGCTCCACTGTGGTATCACAGTGCTCTCTCTATGTCTCTCTCTCTGTCTCTCTCTGCCTCTCTCTCTGTTTCCCTTTCTGTCTCTCTCTGCCTCTCTCTCTCTGTTTCTCTCTCTGTCTGTCTCTGTCTCTCTCTCTCTGTCTCTCTGTCTGTCATTCTCTGTCTCTCTCTGTCTCTCTGTGTCTCTCTCTCTATCTCTCTCTGTCTCTCTCTGTCTCTCTCTCTATCTCTCTCTGTTTCTTTCTCTGTCTGTATCTCTATGTCTCTCTCTGTCTCTCTCTCTGTCTCTCTGTGTCTCTTTTTCTGTCTCTCTCTCTGTGTGTCTCTTTCTCTGTCTCTCTCTCTTTTTCTCTCTTTGTCTCTATCTCTGCCTCTCTCTGTCTCTCTATGTCTCTCTCTCTCTGTCTCTCTCTATATATGTCTCTCTCTGTCTCTCTCTCTGTCTCTCTGCCTCTTCTGTCTCTTTCTGTCTCTCTCTCTCTCTGTCTGTCTCTCTATATCTCTCTCTGTGTCTCTCTCTGTGTCTCTCTCTGTCACTCTCTGCATCTCTCTGTCTCTGTCTGTCTCTCTGTTAAACTTTTTTTCTATCACTGTCACTCTCTCTGTCTCTTTCTCTGTCTCTCTTTCTGTCCTTCTCTCTTTGTCTCTCTCTCTTTCTCTCTCTGTCTCTCTCGGTGTCTCTCTCTGTGTCTCTCTGCCTCTCTCTGTCTCTCTCTGTCTCTCTCTGTCTCTCTCTGTGTGTCTCTCTGTTTCTCTCTCTGTCACTCTCTACATCTCTCTGTCTCTCTCTGTCTGTCTCTCTCTCTCTGTGTATCTCTCTGTGTCTCTCTCTGTCTCTTTCTCTCTATCTCTGTCTTTCTCTGTGTCTCTCTCTGTTTCTCTCTCTGTCACTCTCTGCATCTCTCTGTCTGTCTGTCTCTCTGTTAAACTTTTTTCTATCGCTGTCACTCTCTCTGTCTCTTTCTCTGTCTCTCTATCTGTCCTTCTCTCTTTGTCTCTCTCTCTTTCTCTCTCTGTCTCTCTCGGTGTCTCTGTGTCTCTCTCTCTTTGCCTCTCTCTGTCTCTCTCTGTCTCTCTCTCTGTGTCTCTCTGTGTGTCTCTCTCTGTCTATCTCTGTCTCTCTCTGTGTCTCTCTCTGTTTCTCTCTCTGTCACTCTCTGCATCTCTCTGTCTCTGTCTGTCTGTCTCTCTGTCTCTCTCTATCTCTCTCGCTCTGACTCTCTCTGTCTCTCTATGTCTCTCTCTGTGTCTCTCTCTGTCTCTCTTCTCTCTCTCTCTGTCTCTCTCTGTCTCTCTTTCTGTCCCTCTCAGTTTGTCTCTCTGTCTCTCACTTTCTCTCTCTTTCTCTTTCTCTCTGACTCTGTCTGTGTGTCTCTCTCTGTTTCTCTCTCTCTCTGTCTCTCTCTATTTCCCTCTCTGTCTCTCTCTATCTCTCTGTCTCTCTCGACCTCTCTCTCTGTTTCTCTCTCTGTCTCTCTCTGTCTGTATCTCTATGTCTCTCTCTGTCTCCCTCTCCGTCTCTCTCTATCTCTCTCTTTTTCTCTATCTCTCTCTGTCTCTCTGTCTATTGTTTTTCTCTCTGTCTCTCTCTGTCTGTTTCTCTGTCGGTCTCTTTATTTCTCTCTCTGTCTCTGTCTATCTCTGTGTCTCTTTCTGTTTCTCTCTGTCTCTCTTTGTCTCTTTCACGTCTCTGTCTCTCTCTGTCTCTCTCTCTCTGCCTCTCTCTGTCTCTCTCTGTCTCTCTCTGTGTGTCTCTCTCTGTCTCTCTCTGTCACTCTCTGCATCTCTCTGTCTCTCTCTGTCTCTCTCTCTGTCCTTCTCTCTTTGTCTCTCCCTCTGTCTCTCTCTATCTCTGTCTCTCTCTCTGTTTCTCTCTGTCACTCTCTGCATCTCTCTGTCTCTCTCTGTCTCTCTCTGTCTCTCTCTACCTCTCTCGCTCTGTCTCTCTCTGTCTGTTTATGTCTCTCTCTGACCTCTCTCTGTCTCTCTATTTCTCTCTCTGTCTCTCTCTATGTCTCTCTGTTTATCTTTTTTCTCTGTCTCTCTCTCTCTGTTTCTCACTCTGTCTCTCACAGCCTCTCTCTCTGTTTCTCTCTCTGTCTCTCTGTCTCTGTCTCTCTCTGTCTCTCTCTGTTTCTCTCTGTCTGTCTCTGTCTCTCACTTTCTCTCTCTGTCTCTCTTCCTCTCTCTGTCTCTCTGTGTGTCTCTGTTGGTCTCTCTCTGTCTCTCTCTGTTTCTCTCTCTGTCTCTCTCTGCTTCTCTCTCTGTTTTTCTTTCTGTCTCTCTCTGCCTCTCTGTTTCTCTCTCTGTCTGTCTCTGTCTCTTTCTGTCTCTCTCTGTCTGTCTCTCTGTCTCTCAATTTCTTTCTCTGTCTCTCTCTCTGCCTCTCTCTGTCTCTTTGTGTCTCTCTCTGTCTCTGTCTCCCTCTCTGTCTCTCTCTGTTTCTCTCTCTGTCTGTATCTCTATGCCTCTCTTTATCTCTCTCTCTGTCTCTCTCTCTCTCTGTCTCTTTCTCTGTCTCTCTCTGTCTGTCTCTTTATTTCTCTCTCTGTCTCTCTCTATCTCTGTGTCTCTCTCTGTTTCTCTCTCTGTCTTTCTCTGTCTCTTTCACATCTCTGTCTCTCTGTCTCTCTCTCTCTCTGTATCTCTCTATTTGTCTCTCTATGTCTCTCTCTGTCTCTCTCTCTGTCTCTCTCTCTCTGTCTCTTTCTCTGTCTCTCTCTGTCTCTCTCTCTTTATCTCTCTATCTGTCTCTATCTGTCTCTGTCTCTTTCTCTCTGTCTATCTCTCTCTCTGTATCTCTCTATTTGTCTCTCTATGTCTCTCTCTGTCTCTCTCTCTGTCTCTCTCTCTCTGTCTCTTTCTCTGTCTCTCTCTGTCTCTCTCTCTTTATCTCTCTATCTGTCTCTATCTGTCTCTGTCTCTTTCTCTCTGTCTATCTCTCTGCCTCTTCAGTCTCTTTCTGTCTCTCTCTGTCTCTCTCTGTCTGTCTCTCTATATCTCTCTCTGTGTCTCTCTCTGTGTCTCTCTCTGTCTCTCTTTCTCTATGTCTCTCTCTCTGTGTCTCTCTCTGTTTCTCTCTGTGTCACTCTCTGCATCTCTCTATTTCTCCTTCTCTCTTGCTCTCTCCTTCTGTCTCTCTGTTTAAATTTTTTCTATCACTGTTGCTCTCTCTGTCTCTTTCTCTGTCTCTCTCTCTGTCCTTCTCTCTTTGTCTCTCTCTCTGTCTCTCTCAGTGTCTCTCTCTGTCTCTCTCTCTCTCAGCCTCTCTCTGTCTCTCTCTGTCTCTCTCTGTGTGTCTCTCTGTGTCTCTCTCACTGTCTATCTCTGTTTCTCTCTCTGGCACTCTCTGAATATCTCTGTGTCTCTCTGTCTGTCTCTGTCTGTCTCTCTCTATCTCTCTCACTCTGTCTCTCTCTGTCTCTCTATGTCTCTCTCTGTCTCTCTCTTTCTCTCTCTGTCTCTCTCTCTGTCTCTCTGTTTATCTTTTTTCTCTCTCTGTCTCTCTCTCTGTCTCTCTCTCTGGCTTTCTCTGTCTCTCCCACATTTCTGTCTCTCTCTCTGTCTATCTATCTGTCTCTCACTGTCTCTCTCTGTGTGTCTCTCTCTCTGTCTCTCTCTGTGTCTCTCTCTGTGTCTCTCTCTGTCTCTCAATCTATACCTCTATCTGTCTCTCTCTCTCTGTCTCTCTCTCTCTTTCTCTCTCTGTGTCTATTTCTCTGTCTCTCTCTGTCTCTCTGTGTGTCTCTTTGTCTCTCTCTCTCGGTCTGTCTCTCTTTGTCTCTCTCTCTCTCTGCCTCTCTCTGTCTCTCTCTGTCTCTATCTCTCTGTCTCTCTCTGTCACTCTCTCCCTCTCTCTGTCTCTCTCTGTCTCTCTCTCTGACTATCTCTGTCTCTCTCTGTGTCTCTCTCAGTTTCTCTCTCTGTCACTCTCTGCATCTCTCTGTCCCTCTCACATCTCTGTCTCTCTCTGTCTCTCAATCTGTCTCTCTCTGTATGTCTTTTTATGTCTCTCTATCTCTGAGTCTCTCTCTTTTTCTCTCTCTGTCTGTCTCTGTCTGTTTCTTTATGCCTCTCTCTCTGTCTCTCTCTATCTCTGTTTCTCTCTCTGTCTCTCTCTGTCTCTCTGTCTATCTCTGTCTCTCTCTATCTCTCCCTTTCTCTCTCTGTCTCTCTCTCGGTCGCTCTCTGTGTCTCTTTCTCTGTCTCTCTCTCTGTCTCTCTCTCTCTGTCTCTATATGTCTCTGTCTGTCTCTGTCTCTATGCCTCCCTCCGTCTCTTTCTGTCTCTCTCTGTGTCTCTCTCTGTCTGTCTCTTATGTCTCTTTCTGTCTCTCTCTATCTCTGTGGCTATCTCTGTTTCTCTCTCTGTCTCTCTCTGTCTGTCTCTTTATGTTTCTCTCTGTCTCTCTCTGTGTGTCTCCCTCGCTCTGTTTCTCTCTGTCTTTCTCTCTGTCTCTCTCTTTTTCTCTCTCTGTCACTCTCTGAATCTCTCTGTCTCTCTCTCTCTCTGTCTCTCTCTGTCTCTCTCGCTCTGTGTCTCTCTTCGTCTCTCTCGGTCTCTCTCTGTGTCTCTCTCTGTCTCTCTGTCTCTCTCTGTCTCTCTCTCTCTGTCTCTGTTTATCTTTTTTCTCTCTCTGTCTCTCTCTGTCTCTCTTTCTGTCTCTCCCTGTCCCTCTCTCTGTCTCTCTCTCTCTGTCTCACTCTGACTCTGTCTCTCTCTCTTTCTCTCTCTGACTCTCTCTCTCTGTCTCCCTCTTTATCTCTCTGTGTCTCTCTCTCTGTCTCTCATTCTCTCTCTGTCTCTCTCTCTCTATCTCTCTGTTTATCTTTTTATCTCTCTGTCTCTCTCTCTGTCTCTCTCTGTCTCTCTCTGTCTATCTCTCTGTCTCCCTCTATTCTCTCTCTGTCTCTCTCTCTCTGACCTCTCTCTGTCTCTCTATTTCTCTCTCTGTCTCTCCCTCTGTTTTGCTCTCTGTCTCTCTCTGTCTCTGTCTCTCTGTCTCTCTCTGTCTCTCTCTGTCTCTCTCTCTGTCTCTCTGTCTCTCACTTTCTCTCTCTGTCTCTTTCTTCCTCTCTCTCTGTCTCTCACTTTCTCTCTCTGTCTCTCTTTCTTCCTCTCTCTCTGTCTCTCTGTGTGTCTCTCTCTGTCTCTCTCTTTGTCTCTCTCTGTTTCTCTCTCTGTCTCTCTCTATCTCTCTGTCTCTCTCTGTCTTTCTCTGTCTCTATCTGCCTCTCTCTCTGTTTTTCTTTCTGTTTTTCTCTGCCTCTCTGCTTCTCTCTCTGTCTGTCTCTGTCTCTCTCTGTCTCTCTCTCTCTGTCTCTCTCTGTCTGTCTCTCTGTCTCTCACTTTCTCTCTCTGTCTCTCTCTCTCTGCCTCTATCTGTCTCTCTGTGTGTCTCTCTCTGTCTCTCTCTGTTTCTCTCTCTGTATGTATCTCTATGTCTCTCTTTGTGTCTCTCTCTGTCTGTCTCTCTCTCTGTCTCTTTCTCTGTCTCTCTCTGTCTGTCTATTTCTCTCTCTGTCTCTCTCTATCTCTGTGTCTCTCTCTGTTTCTCTGTCTGTCTCTCTCTGTCTCTTTCACATCTCTGTCTCTCTCTGTCTCTCTCTCTGTATCTCTCTGTTTGTCTCTCTATGTCTCTCTCTGTGTCTCTCTCTGTCTCTCTCGCTCAGATCTCTCTGTCTCTCTCTCTCTCTCTGTCTCTGTCTCTTTCTCTGTCTCTCTCTCTTTATCTCTCTATCTGTCTCTCTTTGTCTCTCTCTCTGTCTATCTCTCTGCCTCTTCCGTCTCTTTCTGTCTCTCTCTGTCTGTCTCTCTATATCTCTCTCTGTGTCTCTCTCTGTGTCTCTCTCTGTCTCTCTCTCTCTCTCTCTCTCTCTCTCTCTCTCTCTGTGTGTGTGTTTCTCTCTGCTTCTCTCTCTGTCACTCTCTGCATCTCTCTGTTTCTCCTTCTCTCTTGCTCTCTCTCTCTGTTTAACTTTTTTCTATCACTGTTGCTCTCTCTGTCTCTTTCTCTGTCTCTCTCTCTCTGTCCTTCTCTCTTTGTCTCTCTCTCTGTCTGTCTCTGTCTCTCTGGATGTCTCTCTCTGTCTCTCTCTCTCTCTCTCTGCTTCTATCTGTCTCTCTCTGTGTCTCTCTCTGCCACTCTCTGTCTCTTTCTGTCTCACTCTTTGTCTCTCTTGTTTGTCTCTCTATATCTCTCTCTGTGTCTCTCTCTGTCTCTCTCTCTCTATCTCTGTCTCTCTCTGTGTGTCTCTCTGTTTCCCTCTCTGTCACTCTCTGGATATCTCTGTCTCTCTCTGTCTCTCTCTCTCTCTGTTTAACTTTTTCTCTCACTGTGTCTCTCTCTGTCTCTTTCTCTTTATCTCTCTCTGTTCTTTCTCTTTGTCTCTCTCTCTGTCTCTCTCTGTCTCTCTCAGTGTCTCTCTCTGTCTCTCTCTCTCAGCCTCTCTCTGTCTCTCTCTCCGTGTCTCTCTGTGTCTCTCTCACTGTCTATCTCTGTCTCTCTCTGTGTCTCTTTCTGCTTCTCTCTCTGTCACTCTCTGATTATCTCTGTGTCTCTCTCTGTGTCTCTCTCTATCTCTCTCACTCTGTCTCTCTCTGTCTCTCTCTGTCTCTCTCTGTCTCTCTCTTTCTCTCTCTCTGTCTCTCTGTTTATCTTTTTTCTCTCTCTGTCTCTCTCTCTGTCTCTCTCTCTGTCTTTCTCTGTCTCTCCCATATTTCTATCTCTCTCTCTGTCTATCTATCTGTCTCTCACTGTCTCTCTCTTTGTGTCTCTCTCTGTGTCTCTCTCTGTCTCTCAATCTATATACCTCTATCTGTCTCTCTCTGTGTGTCTCTCTCTCTCCCTCTGTCTCTCTCTGTGTCTATTTCTCTGTCTCTCACTCTGTCTCTCTGTCTCTCTCTGTGTCTCTTTGTCTCTCTCTCTGCCTCTCTCTGTCTCTCTCTGTCTCTCTCTCTGATTCTCTCTCTGTCTATCTCTGTCTCTCTCTGTCTCTCTCTCTCTCTGTCTCTCTCCATTCTCTCTGTCTCTCCCTGTTACTCTTTCTGTCACTCTCTGTCACTCTCTCCCTCTCTCTGTCTCTCTCTGTCCCTCTCACAACTCTGTCTCTCTCTGTCTCTCAATCTGTGTCTCTCTGAATGTCTCTTTATGTCTCTCTCTATCTCTGAGTCTCTCTCTTTTTCTCTCTCTGTCTGTCTCTGTCTGTTTCTTTATGCCTCTCTCTGTCTCTCTCTATCTGTTTCTCTCTCTGTCTCTCTGTCTATCTCTGTCTCTCTCTATCTCTCCCTTTCTCTCTGTCTCTGTCGCTCTCTGTGTCTCTTTCTCTGTCTCTCTCTGTCTCTCTCTCTCTGTCTCTCTATGTCTCTCTCTGTCTCTGTCTCTATGCCTCCCTCTGTCTCTTTCTGTCTCTCTCTGTGTCTCTCTCTGTCTGTCTCTTATGTCTGTTTCTGTCTCTCTCTATCTCTGTGGCTCTCTCTGTTTCTCTCTCTGTCTTTCTCTGTCTGTCTCTTTATGTTTCTCTCTGTCTCTCTCAGTGTTTCTCTCTGTCTCTCTCGCTCTGTCTCTCTCTGTCTCTCTCGCTCTGTCTCTCTCTTTGTCTCTTTCAGTCTCTCTCTGTGTCTCTCTCTATCTCTCTTTCTCTATCTGTCTCTCTCTATGTCTCTGTTTATCTTTTTTCTCTCTCTGTCTCTCTTTCTGTCTCTCACTGTCTCTCTCTCTGTTTCTCTCTCTGACTCTCTCTGTCTCTCTCTGACTCTCTCTGTCTCTCTCTCTGTCTCTCTCTCTTTGTCTCTCTCTCTGTCTCTCTCTTTATCTCTCTGTGTCTCTCTCTGTCTCTCACTGTCTCTCTCTCTGTCTCTCTCTCTCTCTCTGTCTCTCTCTGTGTCTCTCCCTATCTCTCTTTGTGTCTCATTATTGGTCTCTCTCTGTCTCTCTCTCTGTCTCTCTTTTATCTCACTCTCTGTGTCTTTCTCTGTCTCTCTCTGTCTCTCTCTATTTGTCTTTCTATCTCTATCTGTATCTCTCTATGTCTCTCTCTGTCTCTCTCTCTGTCTATCTCTGTCTCTCTCTGTCTCTATCCATCACTCTCTTTCTCTCTCTTCCTCTGTCTCACTCAGTCTATCTTGCTTTGTCTCTCTCTATCTCCATCTCTCTCTATCTCTGTGTCTCTCTCTGTTTCTCTCTCTGTCTCTCTCACATCTCTGTCTCTCTCTGTCTTTCTCTCTGTATCTCTCTGTTTGTATCTCTATGTCTCTCTCTGTATCTCACTCTGTGTCTCTGTCTTTGTCTCTCTCTCTGTCTCTCTATGTGTCTCTCTTTGTCTCTCTCTGTCTCTCTCTGTCTCCCTCTATTCACTCTCTGTCTCTCTCTCTCTCTCTGTGTCTTTCTCTGTCTCTCTCTGTCTCTCCCTGTGTCTCTCTTTGTTTCTCTCTCTGTCACTCTCTACATCTCTCTGTCTCGCTCTGTCTCTCTCTCTCTGTCTCACTGTGTCTCTCTTTGTCTCTCTCTCTCTGTGTCTCTCTCTTTCACTCTCCCTCTGTCTCTTTATCTGTCTCTCTCTCTCTCATTGTCTCTCTCTCTGTCTCTGTCTGACTCTCTGTCTCACTCTGTCTCTCTCAGGCTCCCTCTTTTTGTCTCTCTCTCTGTCTCTCTCTGTCACTATCTGCATCTCTCTGTCTCTCTCTGTCTCTCTCTCTGTTTCTTTCTCTATCTCTCTCTGTGTCTATTTTTCTGTGTCTCTCTGTCTCTCTCTCTTTGTCTCTCTCTCTGTTCCTTTATGTCTCTCTCTGTGTTTTATCTGTCTCTCTCTCTGTCTCTCTCTGTCTCTCTCTGTCTCTCACTGTCTCTCTCTCTCTGTCTCTCTCTCTCTCTGTGTCTCTCTCTCTCTCTGTGTCTCTCTCGGTCTGTCAATTTCTGCCTCCCTCTTTCTCTAATGGTCTCTCTCTCTGTCTCTCTCTCTATCTCTCTCTGTGTCTCTTTCTCTGTCTCTTTCTGTCTTTCTCTCTGTCTCTCTCTACTCCCTCTCTGTCTCTCTCTCTCTCTGTCTCTTCTGTCTCTCTCTCTGTATCTTTCTCTGTCTCTCTTCATCTCTCTCTCTCTCTCTGCCTCACTCTATTTCTTTCTCTGTCTTTCTCTCTGTTCTTCTCTCTTTGTCTCTCTCTGTGTGTCTCTCTCTTACTCTCTCTGACTCTCTCTGTCTCTCTCTCTGTCTCTCTCTGTCTCTCTCAGTCTCTCTCGCTCTGACTCTCTCTATCTCCATCTCTCTCTGTCTCTCTCTATCTCTGTGTCTCTCTCTGTTTCTCTCTCTGTCTCTCTCACATCTCTGTCTCTCTCTGTCTTTCTCTCTGTATCTCTCTGTTTGTCTCTCTATGTCTCAGTCTGTGTCTCTCTCTGTCTCTCCCGTTCTCTATATGTCTCTCTCTGTGTCTCTCTGTGTCACTCTCTCTATCTCTCTCTCTGTCTCTCTCTCTGCCTCTCTCTGTCTCTTTCTGTCTTTCTCTCTGTCCTTCTCTCTTTGTCTCTCTTTCTGTCTCTCTCTGTGTCTCTCTGTATCTCTTTATCTTTGTCTTTCTCAGCCTCTGTCTGTCTCTCTCTCTGTATCTCTCTCTCTGTCTATCTCTGTCTTTCTGTCTCTCTCTTTTTCTCTCTCTGTCACTCACTGCATCTCTGTCTCTCTCTCTGTCTCTCTCTCTCTCTCTCTCTCTCTCTCTCTCTCTCTCTCTCTCTGTCTCACACAGGCTCCCTCTCTTTGTCTCTCCTTGTCTCTCTCTGTCTCTCTCTGTGACTCTCTCTGTCTCTCAATCTTTACCTCTCTCTCTCTCTGTCTCTCTCTCTCTCTGTCTCTCTCTCTATCTCTCTTTGTGTCTCTTTCTTTGTCTCTTTCTGTCTCTCTCTCTCTGTCTCTTTCTGTCTCTGTGTTTCTCTCTGTCTCTCTCTCTGTCCCTCTCTGTCTCTCTCTGTCTCTATCTGTCTCTCTCTCTATCTCTCTCTGTGTCTCTTTCTCTGTCTCTCTCTGTCTCTCTCTCTGTCTCTCTCTGTCTCTCTATGTCTCTCTGTGTGTCTCTGTCTCTGTCTCTCTCTTTGTCTCTCTCTCTCTCTGTGTATCTCTCTTTATCACTCTCTGTCTCTTTCACTGTCTCTCTCTAATCTCTCTCTGCTTCTCTCTCTTTCCCTCTCTGTGTCTCTCTCTGTGTCTCTCTGTCTATCTCTGTCTCTCTCTGTGTCTCTCTCTGTTTCTCTCTCTGTCACTGCATCTCTCTGTCTCTCTCTGTCTCTCTTTATCTCTGTGTCTCTCTCTGTTTCTCTCTCTGTCTCTCTCACATCTCTGTCTCTCTAGTCTCTCTGTATCTCTCTGTTTGTCTATCTATGTCTCAGTCTGTGTCTCTCTCTGTCTCTCTCGGGCTCTATATGACTATCTGTGTGTCTCTCTCTGTCTCTCCTCTGTCTTTCTCTCTGTCTCTCTCTCTGTCTCTCACTGTCCCTCTCTCTGTCTTCTCTCTCTCTGTCTCTCTCAGGCTCCCTCTCTTTGTCTCTCTCTCTGTCTCTCTCTGTGTCTCTCTCTGTCTCTCAATCTTTATCTCTCTCTGTCTCTCTCTCTCTGTCTATCTCTCTATCTGCCTCTCTCTGTCTCTCTCTGTCTCTCTCTCTGTCTGTCTTTCTATGTGTCTCTCTGTGTCTCTCTCTTTGTCTCTCTCTGTCTTCTCTGTGTCTCTCTTTGTCTCTCTCTGTCTCTCTCTACTCTCTCTCTCTGTCTCTCTCTGAGTCTCTCTGTGTCTCTCTGTCTCTCTCTCTATCTCTCTATGTGTCTCTTTCTCTGTCTCTATCTGTCTCTCTCTCTGTCTCTCTTGCTCTGTCTCTCTCTTTGTCTCTCTCTGTCTCTCTCTCTCTCTCTCTGCCTCTCTCTGTCTCTCTCTGTCTCTCTCTCTCTGTCTCTCGCTGTCTGTCTCTCTATGTCTCTCTCTGTGTCTCGCGCTGTGTCTCTCTCTTTGTCTCTCTCGTTCTTCTCTGTGTCTCTCTTTGTCTCTCTCTGTCTCTCTCTACTCTCTCTCTGTCTCTCTGTCTCTCTCTCTGTCTCTCTCTGTCTCTCTATCTCTATCTCTCTCTGTGTCTCTTTTTCTGTCCCTATCTGTCTCTCTCTCTGTCTCTCTCTACTCTCTCTCTGTCTCTCTCTCTTTGTCTCCCTCTAGATCTCTCTCTGTGTCTCTCTCTGTCTCTCTCTCTCTGCCTCTCTATGTCTCTCTCTGTCTCTCTCTCTGTCTCTCTCTGTCTGTCTATGTCTCTCTCTGTGTCTCTCTCTGTGTCTCTCTCTTTGTCTCTCTCTCTGTCTTCTCTGTGTCTCTCTTTGTCTCTCTCTGTTTCTCTCTGTGTCTCTCTCTACTCTCTCTCTCTGTCTCTCTTGCTCTGTCTCTCTCTCTGTCTCTCTCTCTGTCTCTCTCTGTCTCTCTTGCTCTGTCTCTCTCTTTGTCTCTCTCTGTCTCTCTATCTCTCTGTTAATCTTTTTCTCTCTCTGTCTCTCTCTGTCTCTCTGTCTCTCACTGTCTCTCTTTCTCTCTCTCTCTCTCTGTGTCTCTCTCAGTCTGTCAATTTCTGCCTCCCTCTTTCTCTAACTGTCTCTCTCTCTGTCTCTCTATCTCTCTCTGTGTCTCTTTCTCTGTCTCTTTCTGTCTCTCTCTCTCTGTCTCTCTCTACTCCATCTCTATCTGTCTCTCTCTGTCTCTTTCTCTGTATCTTTCTCTCTGTTCTTCTCACTTTGTCTCTCTCTCTCTGTTTCTCTCTGTGTCTCTCTCTGTCTCTCTCGCTCTCTATATGTCTCTCTCTGTGTCTCTCTGTGTCTCTCTCTGTCTCTCTCTCTCTCTGCCTCTCTCTGTCTCTTTCTCTGTCTTTCTCTCTGTCCTTCTCTCTTTGTCTCTCTCTGTGTCTCTCTGTGTCTCTCTGTGTCTCTTTCTCTCTGTATCTCTCAGTCTCCATCTATCTCTCTCTGTATCTCTCTCTCTGTCTATCTGTCTTTCTGTCTCTCTCTTTTTCTCCCTCTGTCACTCTCTGCATCTCTCTATCTCTCTCTCTGTTTCTCTCAGGCTCCCTCTCTTTGTCTCTTTCTCTCTCTGTATCTCTCTATCTATCTCTGTGTCTCTCTCTGTCTCTCAATCTTTACCTGTCTCTGTCTCTCTCTGTGTGTCTCTCTCTCTTTGTGTCTCTTTCTCTGTCTCTCTCTGTCTCTTTCTCTTTGTCTCTCTCTGTCTCTTTCTGTCTCTCTCTGAGTTTCTCTCTGTCTCTCACTCTGTCCCTCTCTGTCTCTCTCTGTCTCTGTCTCTATCTCTCTCTGTGTCTCTTTCTCTGTCTCTCTCTCTTTGTCTCTCTCTCTGTATCTCTCTGTCTCTCTCTGTCTCTCTCTGCCTCTCTCTGTCTCTCTCTGTCTCTCTCTGTCTGTCTCTCTATGTCTCTCTCTGTGTCTCGGTCTGTGCCTCTCTCTTTGTTTCTCTCTCTGTCTCTCTCTGTCTCTCTCTGTCTATCTCTGTCTCTCTCTGTGTCTCTCTCTGTTTTTCTCTCTGTTACTCTCTGCATCTCTTTGTCTCTCTCTGTCTCTCTCTCTTTCACTCTCTCTGTCTCTTTCTCTGTCTCTCTCTCATTGTCTCTCTCTCTATCTCGGTCTGACTCTCTCTGTCTCACTCTGTCTCTCTCAGTCTCCCTCTCTTTCTCTCTCTCTCTCTGTCTCTCTCTGTCTCTCTCTGTGTCTCTCTCTGTCTCTCTCTCTCTCTGCCTCTCTCTGTCTCTCTATCTGTCTTTCTCTGTCTGTATCTCTATGTCTCTCTCTTTGTCTCTCTCTGTGTCTCTCGCTTTGTCTCTATATCTGTCTCTCTCTGTGCCTCTCTTTGTCTCTATCTGTCTCTCTCTCTGTCTCTCTCTGTCTCTCAATCTCTGCCTCTCTCTATCTCTCTCTGTCTCTTTCTCTTTGTCTCTCTCTCTTTGTCTCTCTCTGTGTCTCTTTATCTCTGTCTCTCTCAGTCTCTCTCTATTTCTCTCTCTGTCTCTCTCTCTCTCTGTCTATCTCTGTCTCACTCTCTGTCTCTCTCTTATTCTCTCTCTGTCACTCTCTGCATCTCTCTGTCTCTCTCTTGTCTCTCACTCTGTCTCTCTCTCATTGTCTCGCTCTCTATCTCGGTCTGACTCTATCTGTCTCACTCTGTCTCTCTCAGTCTCCCTCTCTTTGTCTCTCTCTCTGTCTCTCTCTGTCTCTCTCTGTGTCTCTCTCTGTCTCTCTCTCTCTCTCTCTGCCTATCTCTATCTCTCTATCTGTCTTTTTCTGTCTGCATCTCTATGTCTCTCTCTGGGTCTCTCTCTGTGTCTCTATATCTGTCTCTCTCTCTGTGCCTCTCTTTGTCTCTATCTGTCTCTCTCTCTGTCTCTCTCTGTCTCTCTCTGTCTCTGCCTCTCTCTGTCTCTCTATCTGTCTTTCTCTGTCTGTATCTCTATGTCTCTCTCTGTGTCTCTCTCTGTGTCTCTCGCTTTGTCTCTATATCTGTCTCTCTCTGTGCCTCTCTTTGTCTCTATCTGTCTCTCTCTCTGTCTCTCTCTGTCTCTCAATCTCTGCCTCTCTCTATCTCTCTCTGTCTCTTTCTCTTTGTCTCTCTCTCTTTGTCTCTCTCTCTGTGTCTCTTTATCTCTGTCTCTCTCAGTCTCTCTCTATTTCTCTCTCTGTCTCTCTCTCTCTCTCTGTCTATCTCTGTCTCACTCTCTGTCTCTCTCTTATTCTCTCTCTGTCACTCTCTGCATCTCTCTGTCTCTCTCTTGTCTCTCACTCTGTCTCTCTCTCATTGTCTCGCTCTCTATCTCGGTCTGACTCTATCTGTCTCACTCTGTCTCTCTCAGTCTCCCTCTCTTTGTCTCTCTATCTGTCTCTCTCTGTCTCTCTCTGTGTCTCTCTCTGTCTCTCTCTCTCTCTGCCTCTCTCTATCTCTCTATCTGTCTTTTTCTGTCTGTATCTCTATGTCTCTCTCTGGGTCTCTCTCTGTGCCTCTCTCTTTGTCTCTATATCTGTCTCTCTCTCTGTGCCTCTCTTTGTCTCTATCTGTCTCTCTCTCTGTCTCTCTCTGTCACTCTCTGTGTATCTCTCTGTCTCTCACTGACTCTCTTTCTCTCTCTGTCTCTCTATCTATCTCTCTGTTTATCTTTTTCACTCACTGTCTCTCTCTCTCTGTGTCTCTCTCTCTGTCTCTCAATCTCTGCCTCTCTCTATCTCTCTCTTTCTCTTTCTCTTTGTCTCTCTCTCTGTCTCTGTGTCTCTCTGTGTCTCTTTCTCTCTGTCTCTCTCAGTCTCTCTCTATCTCTCTCTGTCTATCTCTGTCTCTCTCTTATTCTCTCTCTGTCACTCTCTGCATCTCTCTGTCTCTCTCTTGTCTCTCACTCTGTCTCTCTCTCTTTGTCTCTCTCTCTTTCTCTCTCTGTGTCTCTCTCTGTCTTTCTCAGTCTCTGTTTTCTCTCTCTCTGTCTACATCTGTCTCTCTCTCTTTTTCTCTCTCTGTCACTGTCTGCATTTCTCTGTCTCTCTCTCTCTTTCTCTCTCTGTCTCTCTCGCTCTTTCTCTCTCTTTATCTCTCTCTGTCTCTCACTGTGTTTCTCTCTGACTCTCTTTCTTAATCTTTCTCTCTCTATCACTCTGTTTATCTTTTTTCTCTTTCTGTCTCTCTCTGTGTCTCTCTGTCTGTCTCTCTCTCTGTCTCTAACTGTCTCTCTCTGTGTCTCGCTCTCTCTCTGTCTCTCTCTGTGCGTCTCTCTGTCTCTCAATCTCTGCCTCTTTCTGTCTCTGTCTGTCTCTCTCTCTGTCTCTCTCTCTCTGTGTCTCTCTACTCTCTCTCTTTCTCATTCTCTTCATCTCTCTGTGTGTGTCTCTTTCTGTCTCTCTCTGTCTCTCTCTGTCACTAGCTCTGTCTCTCTCTGTGTATCTTTCTGTCTCTCTCTGTGTCTCTCTTTGTCTCTTTCTGTCTCTCTCTTTCTGGCTCTCTCTACTCTCTCTCTGTCTCTCTCTTTGTCTCTCTCTGTCTATCTCTGTCTCTTTCTGTGTCTCTCTCTGTTTCTCTCTCTTTCACTTCTGCATCACTCTGTCTCTTTCTGTCTCTCTCTGTCTCACTGTGTCTCTCACTGTCTCTCTCTCTGTGTCTCTCTCTCTTTCTCTCTCTTTGTCTCTCTCTGTGTCTCTCTCTGTCTCTCTCTGACTCTCTTTCTCTCTCTTTCTCTCTATATCTCTCTATCTTTTTCTCTCTGTATCTCTCTCTTTGTCTCTCTCTCTGACTCTCTGTCTCTCACTGTCTCTCTCTGTTTCTCTCTCTGTCTCTCTCTGTGTCTATCTCTGTCTCTCAATCTCTGCCTCTCTCTATCTCTCTCTGTCTCTCTCTCTCTGAGTCTCTCTCTATCTCTCTCTGTGTCTCTTTCTCTGTCTCTCTCTCAGTCTCTCTCTGTCTCTCTCTGACTCTCTCTGTCTCTCTCTGTCTCTCTCTCTGTCTCTCTATATCTCTCTCTGTCTCTCTCTCTATCTCTCTCTGTGTCTCTTTCACTGTCTCTCTCTTTCTCTCTCTCTTTGTCTCTCTCTCTGTTTCTCTCTGTCTCTCTCTTTCTCTCTCTCTGTCTCTCTATGTCTCTCTCTTTCTGTCTCTCTCTGTGTCTCTCTCTTTGTTTCTCTCTGTGTGTCTCTCTGTGTCTCTCTGTGTCTCTTTCTCTCTGTCTCTCTCAGTCTCTCTCTGTATCTCTCTCTGTCTCTCTCTGTGTCTCTCTCTGTCTCTCAATCTCTGCCTCTCTGTCTCTCTTTGTCTCTCTCTCTCTCTGTTTCTCTCTCTATCTCTCTCTGTGTCTGTTTCTCTGTCTTTCTCTGTCTCTCTGTCTGTCTCTCTCTACTCTCTCTCTTCTCTCTCTCTGTCTCTCTCTCTTTGTCTCTCTATCTGTCTCTCTCTGTATCTCTCTGTCTCTCTCTGTTTCTCTCTGTCTCTCTCTCTGTGTGTCTCTCTCTCTGTCTCTCTCTTTTTCTCTCTCTCTCATTCTCTGTATCTCTCTGTCTCTCTCTCTCTCTGTCTCTCTCTGTCTCTCTCGCTGTGTCTCTCTCTGTGTCTCTTTCTGTCTCTCTTTCTCTCTCTGTCTCTCTCTGTCTCTCCATCTCTCTCTGTCACTATCTCTGTCTCTTTCTCTCTCTCAGTCTCTCTTTGTCTCTCTCTGTCTTTTGATCTGTCTCTCTCTCTTTGTGTCTCTCTCCGTCTCTCTCTGTCTCTCACTGTGTCTCTCTGTCTCTCTCTGTCTCTCTCGCTCTGTCTCTTTCTGTCTCTCTATGTCTCTCTCTGTGTCTCTCTCTTTTTCTCTGTTTATCTATTTTCTCTCTGTGTCTCCATATCTGTCTCTTTCTGTCTCTCTCTCTGTGACTCTCTCTATGTATCTCTCTCTGTATCTTTATGTGTCTCTCTCTGTCTCTCTCTGTGTCTCTCTCTGTCTCTCTCTATTTCTCTCTCTGTCACTCTCTGCCTCTCTCTGTCTCTCTCAGTCTCTCTCTCTCTGTCTCTCTCTATTTCCATCACTCTCTGTCTCTCTCTATCTCTGTGTCTCTCTCTGTTTCTCTCTCTGTCTATCTCTGTCTCTCTCACATCTCTGTCTCTCTCTCTGTATCTCTCTCTTTGTCTCTCTATGTCTCTCTCTGTGTCTTTCTCTTTGTCTCTCTCTGTCTCTCTCTGTGACTATCTAGGTCTCTCTCTGTCTCTCTCTCTCTGTCTCTGTACTGTGAAAGAGACAGAGAGAAAAAGAGAGAGAGAGAGACAGAGAGAGAGAGACAGAGAGAGACATAGAGAAATTAAGTTAGGGAAGAAATAGAGACAGAGATGGAGAGAGACAGAGAGAGAGAGAGACAGAGAGAGAAACAGAGAGACAGATAGAGACAGAGAGAGAGACAGAGAGAGATACAGTGAGAGACAGAGAGATTGACAGAGAGAAATAGAGAAACAGAGAGAGAGAGAGAGTTAGAGAGAGACAGAAAGAGAAAAAAGATAGAAAGAGAGATAGAGAGACAGAGAGAGACTGAGATAGACACAGAGAGACAGAAATAGACAGAGATAGACAGAGAGAGACAGAGAGAAGCATAGAGAGAGAGAGATAGGGGAAAAAAGAGAGAAACACAGAGAGAGACATAGAGAGACAGACAGAGAGAGAAAGAGAGAGAAGCATAGAGAGAGAGGGATAGGGGAAAAAAGAGAGAGACACAGAGAGAGACATAGAGAGACAGACAGAGAGAGAAAGAGAGAGAGACAGAGAGAGACAGAGATGTGAGAGAGACAGAGAGAGACATTGAGAGAGACAGAGAGAGAAAAAAGATAGACAGAGAGACAGAGAAAGAGAGAGAGATAGACAGAGACACAGAGAGACACAGAGAGAGACATAGAGAGGCAGACAGAGAGAGACAGAGAGAGACAGAAAGAGACAGAGAGAGACAGAGAAAGAGACACAGAGAGAGACAGAGAGAGGGAGATAGAGAGAGAGACAAAGAGAGACAGAGAGAGGCAGAGGGAGAGAGAGAAAGAGAGAGACAGAGAGAGACACAGAGAGAGAGACAGAGTGAGAGAGACTGAGAGAGGCAGAGAGAAGAAGAGAGTGACAGAGAGAGTAACAGGGAGAGACAGAGAGAGATGGAGAGAGACAGAGAGAGGCAGAGGGAGAGAGAGAAAGAGAGAGACAGAGAGAGACACAGAGAGAGAGACAGAGTGAGAGAGACTGAGAGAGGCAGAGAGAAGAAGAGAGTGACAGAGAGTGACAGAGAGAGTAACAGGGAGAGACAGAGAGAGATGGAGAGAGACAGAGAGAGATAGAGAGAGACAGAGAGAGAGAGACAAAGAGATAGAGACAGAGAAAGAGACACACAGAGAGATAGAGAGAGACAGAGAAAGAGACACAGAGAAAAACAGAGAGAGGGAGACAGAGAGAGAGAGACAGCGAGAGACAGAGAGAGGCAGAGGGAGAGAGAGACAGAGAGAGAAAGAGAGAGACAGAGAGAGACATAGACACAGAGAGAGACAGAGCAAGAGAGACTGAGAGAGATAGAGGAAGAGAGTGACAGGGAGTGACAGAGAGAGTAACAGGGAGAGAAAGAGAGAGATGGAGAGAGACAGAGAGAGAGATAGAGACAGACAGAGAGAAAGATAGAGACAGAGAGAGACAGAGAATAACAGAGAGAGACAGAGAGAGATAGAGAGAGGCAGAGATTGACAGAGAGAGAGACAGAGAGAGACAGAGAGACAGAGAAAGAGACAGAGAGAGAAGCAGAGAGAGACAGATTATTAGGGAGAGACAGAGGAGAGACACAGAGAGAGACAGAGAAAGAGACACAGAGAGCAACAGAGAGAGAAACAGAGAGAGAAAGAGACAGATAGAAAAAGACAGAGAGAGACACTGAGAGAGACATAGAGAGACAGACAGAGAGAGACAGAGAGAGAGATACAGAGAGAGACACAGTGAGAGACAGAGAGAGACAGAGAAAGACAAAGAGACATTGACAGAGAGAGACAGAGAGACACAGAGAGAGAAGCAGAGAGATACAGAGAGAGAGACAGAGAGAGGCAGAGAGAGAGAGAGAGACAAAGCGAGACAAAGTTGTTCGAGGCTCAGAGAGATAGAGAGACAGAGATAGAGACATTGAGAGAGTCAGAGAGAGTAAAAAGATAGACAGAGAGACAGATAGAGAAAGAGAGAGACAGAGATAGACACAGAGAGAGACAGAAAGACATGCAGAGAGAGACAGAGAGAAACAGAGAAAAAGACAGTGAGAGACAGTGAGAGAGACAGAGAGAGACAGAGAGAGAGAAAAAGAGAGAGAGACAGAGAGAGGGACAAAGAGAGGAGACAGAGAGAGACAGAGAGAGAAACAGAGAGAGAGACAGAAGAGGAAGACAGAGAGAGACTGAGAGAGACACAGGGAGAGAAAGAGAGAGACAGAGAGAGAAAGAGAGAGAGGCAGAGAGACAGATATGGGAGAGACAGAGAGAGAAAAAGACAGAGACAGAGATAGACACAGAGACAGACAGTGATGCAGAGAGAGACAGAGAGAGGCAGAGAGAGAGAGACAGAGAAAGAGACAGTTAGAGACAGAGAGATAGACAGAGAGAGATAGAGGGATATAGAGAGAGGGAAAGAAAAAGAGACAGAGATGTCAGAGAGACAGAGAGAGTGAGAGAGACATAGAGAGAGACAGAGAGAGACACAGAGAGAGATAGAGAGAGACAGAGAGACACAGAGAGAGGCAGAGAGACAGAGATGTGGGAGAGACAGAGAGAGAAAGAGAGAAGGACAGAGAGTGACAGAGAGAGAGGCAGAGAGAGACAGAGAGACAGAGATGTGTTAGAGACAGAGAGAGACAGAGAGAGAAAAAAGATAGACAGAGGTACAGAGAGAGACAGAGAGAGAAAGAGAGAGACAGGGAAAGACAAAGAGACACAGAGAGACAGAGAGACACACAGAGAGAGACAGAGTTCGAGAGACAGATAGAGAGACAGTGAGAGACAGAGAGATAGACAGAGAAAGATAGAGAGACAGAGAGAGAAACAGAGAGACATAGAGACAGACACAGAGAGATACAGATAGAGGGACAGAGAGAGACACAGAGAGAGACACAGAGAGAAACATAGAGAGACAGACAGAGACAGACAGAGAGAGAGAAAGAGACAGAGAGAGACAGAGAAAGAGGCACAGAGAGAGACAGAGAGAGGGAGACAGAGAGACAGAGAGAGAGAGGCAGAGGGAGAGAGAGACAGAGAGAGAAAGAGAGAGACAGAGTGAGAGAGACAGAGAGAGGAAGAGAGTAACAGAGAGAGTAACTGGGAGAGACAAAGAGAGATGGAGAGAGACAGACAGAGAGATAGAGAGAGACAAAGAGAAAAAGGTAGAGACAGAGCGAGACAGAGAGAAACAGAAAGAGAGAGACAGAGAGAAACAGAGAGAGACAGAGAGAGAAGCAGAAAGAGAGATAGACAGAGACAGAGAGAGACACTGAGAGAGACATAGAGAGACAGACAGAGAGGGACAGAGAGAGAGACAAAGAGAGACAGAAAGAGGCAGAGAGAGAGAGACAGAGAGACACAGAGTTGTGAGAGAGACAGAGACAGAGAGAGAGACATTGAGAGAGAGAGAGAAAAAAAAAGATAGACAGAGAGACAGAGAGAGACAGAGAGAGAAAGAGAGAGACAGGGAAAGACAAAGAGACACAGAGAGACAGAGAGACACACAGAGAGAGACAGAGTTCGAGAGACAGATAGAGAGACAGTGAGAGACAGAGAGATAGACAGAGAAAGATAGAGAGACAGAGAGAGAAACAGAGAGACATAGAGACAGACACAGAGAGATACAGATAGAGGGACAGAGAGAGAGACAGAGAGAGACACAGAGAGAAACATAGAGAGACAGACAGAGAGAGAAAGAGACAGAGAGAGACAGAGAAAGAGGCACAGAGAGAGACAGAGGGAGACAGAGAGAGAGAGACAGAGAGAGAGAGAGGCAGAGGGAGAGAGAGACAGAGAGAGAAAGAGAGAGACAGAGTGAGAGAGACAGAGAGAGGAAGAGAGTAACAGAGAGAGTAACTGGGAGAGACAAAGAGAGATGGAGAGAGACAGACAGAGAGATAGAGAGAGACAAAGAGAAAAAGGTAGAGACATTGCGAGACAGAGAGAAACAGAAAGAGAGAAACAGAGAGAAACAGAGAGAGACAGAGAGAGAAGCAGAAAGAGAGATAGACAGAGACAGAGAGAGACACTGAGAGAGACATAGAGAGACAGACAGAGAGGGACAGAGAGAGAGACAAAGAGAGACAGAAAGAGGCAGAGAGAGAGAGAGACAGAGACACAGAGTTGTGAGAGAGACAGAGACAGAGAGAGAGACATTGAGAGAGAGAGAGAAAAAAAAGATAGACAGAGAGACAGAGAGAGAAAGAGAGAGATAGAGACAGAGAGAGAGACAAAGAGAGAGCCAGAGAAAGAGACACAGAGAGCAACAGAGAGAGAAACAGAGAGAGAGATAGACAGAGACAGAGAGAGACACTGAGAGAGACACTGAGAGACAGACAGAGAGATACAAAGAGAGAAACAGAGAGATACAAAGAGAGAAACAGAGAGAGACAGAGATAGAGACAGAGAGAGAAAGAGAGTGAAAGAGAAATACAAAGAGACACAGAGAAAAAGGGAGAAAGAGAGAGAGAGACAGAGAGAGACAGATAGAGAGACAGAGAGAGACAGAGAGATAGTCAAAGAAAGATAGAGAGACAGAGGGAGAGACAGAGAAACAGACACAAAGAGAGACAGAGAGAGGGACAGAGAGAGACAGAGAGAGAAACAGAGAGAAACAGACAGAGACAGAGAGAGACAAAGAGAGACAAGAGAGAGATAGAGAGAGACAGAGAGACAGAGAGAGAGGCAGAGAGAGAGATGTGGGAAAGATAGAGAGAGAAAAAGAGAGAGTGACAGAGAGAGAGGCAGAGAGAGGCAGAGAAACAGAGATTTGGTAGAGACAGAGAGAGAGACAGAGTGAGAAAAAATAGACAGAGAGACAGAGAGAGAAACAGAGAGACAGAGAGACAGAAGAGACAGACACAGAGAGATACAGAGAGAGGGACAGAGAGAGAGACAAAGAGAGAGACACAGAGAAAGACATAGAGAAGCAGACAGAGAGAGACAGAAAGAGACAGAGAGAGACAGAGAAAGAGACACAGAGAGAGACAGAGAGAGGGAGACAGAGAGAGAAACATAGAGAGACAGAGAGAGACAAAGAGAGAGACAGAGAGAAACAGAGAGAGACACAGAGATAGAGAGAGACAGAGAGAAATAAAGAGACAGAGAGAGACAGAGAGAAACAGAGAGACACAGAGATAGAGAGAGACAGAGAGAGACAGAGATGTGAGAGACACAGAGAGAGACAGAGAGAGTCAGAGAGAGACACGGAGAGAGACATAGAGAGACAGAGAGAGTAAGAGAGTGACAGAGAGAGTAACAGGGAGAGACAGAGAGAGATGGAGAGAGACAGAGATAGAGAGAGAGAAGGAGAGAGACAGAGATTGACAGAGAGAGACAGAGAGAGAGATAGAGATGCATAGAGAAAGAGAGATAGGGAGAGACAGAGAGCGAGACACAGAGAGCGATAGAGAGAAAGAGAGAAAAAGGGAGAGATAAAGAGAGACATAGAGAGACAGACAGAGAGAGACAGAGAGAGACATAGAGAGACAGACAGAAAGAGACAGAGAGAGACACAGAGAGAGACAGAGAGAGACGCAGAGAGAGACAGACAGAGAGAGACATAGAGAAAGAGAGAGAGAGACAGAGAGAGACAGAGAGATGCAGAGAGTGACAGTGAGAGAAACAGAGAGAGACACAGAGAGAGACAGAGAGAGGGAGACAGAGAGAGAAACATAGAGAGACAGAGAGAGACAAAGAGAGAGACAGAGAGAAACAGAGAGAGACACAGAGATAGAGAGAGACAGAGAGAAATAAAGAGACAGAGAGAGACAGAGAGAAACAGAGAGACACAGAGATAGAGAGAGACAGAGAGAGACATAAAGAGACAGACAGAGAGAGACAGAGAGAGAGACAGAGAGAGACAGAGATGTGAGAGACACAGAGAGAGAGAGACAGAGAGAGTCAGAGAGAGACACAGAGAGAGACATAGAGAGACAGAGAGAGTAAGAGAGTGACAGAGAGTGACAGAGAGAGTAACAGGGAGAGACAGAGAGAGATGGAGAGAGACAGAGATAGAGAGAGAGAAGGAGAGAGACAGAGATTGACAGAGAGAGACAGAGAGAGATAGAGATGCATAGAGAAAGAGAGATAGGGAGAGACAGAGAGCGAGACACAGAGAGCGACAGAGAGAAAGAGAGAAAAGGGAGAGATAAATAGAGACATAGAGAGACAGACAGAGAGAGACAGAGAGAGACATAGAGAGACAGACAGAAAGAGACAGAGAGAGACACAGAGAGAGACAGAGAGAGATGCAGAGAGAGACAGACAGAGAGAGACATAGAGAAAGAGAGAGAGACAGAGAGATGCAGAGAGTGACAGTGAGAGAAACAGAGAGAGACACAGAGAGAGACAGAGATAGACAGAGAGAGAGACAGAGAGAAAGACAGAGAGACAGAGAGAGAGACAGAGAGATGCAGAGGGTGACAGAGAGAGACAGAAAATGAGAGACAGAGAGAAAGAAACAGAGAGAGAAAGAGGGAGAGACAGAGAGAAAGAGTTAATCAGAAAGAGACAGAGAGAGACAGAGAGAGAGAGACAGAGATAGAGAACGAGAGTGATACAAAGAGAGAAAGAGCGAGACTGTGAGAGACAGATAGAGACAGAGAGAAAGAGACAGATATAAACTGTGAGAGACAGAGAGATAGAGAGAGAGACAGAGAGAGAGTTAGAGAGAGATAGAGAGAGAAAAAAATCAAAAGAGTGACAGACAGAGAGACAGATAGAGACAGAGATAGACAGAGAGAGAGAGACAGAGAGAGAAACAGAGAGAGACAGAGAGAGAGACAGAGAGATGCAGAGAATGACAGAGAGAGACAGAAAATGAGAGACAGAGAGAAAGAAACAGAGAGAGAAAGAGGGAGAAACAGAGAGAAAGAGAGAGATACAGAGAGAGAAAGAGAGAGTCTGAGAGAGACAGATAGAGACAGAGAGAAACAGTGAGAGACAGAGAGATAGAGATAGAGAGACAGAGAGAGAGTTAAAGAGAGATAGAGAGTGAAAAATGATAGAAAGAGTGAGAGACATTGAGACAGAGAGAGACACAGAGAAACAGAGAGAGACACGGGAGAGAAAGAGTTAGACACAGAGAGAGACAGAGAGAGATGCAGAGAGAGAAAGAGGCAGAGAGAATGACAGAGAGAAACAGAGAAAGAGAAAGTGATAGACAGTGAAATAGACAGAGAGAGAATGAGACAGAGAAAGACAGAGAGACAGAGAGAAAGACAGAGATGTGAGAGAGACAGAGAGAGACAGTGAGAGAGACACAGAGAGAGATAGAGAGAGACAGGGAGACAGAGAGAGAGGCAGAGAGACAGAGATGTGGGAAAGACAGAGAGAGAAACACAGAGAGAGACAGAGAGTGACAGAGAGAGAGTCAGAGAGAGAGAGAGATAGAGAGAGAGACTCTGAGAGAGAGAGACAGGCAGAGACAGAGAGAGGCAGAGATTGAGACACAGAGAGAGACACAGAGAGTGACAGAGAGAGAGACAGAGAGAGAGGAGAAAGAGAGACAGAGAGAGATAGAGAGAGAAGCATAGATAGAAAGAGATATAGGGAGAGACAGAGAGCGAGACACAGAGAGCGACAGAGAGAGAGAAAGCGAGAGAAACGGAGAGATAAAGAGAGACATAGAGAGACAGACAGAGACAGAGAGAGAGACATATAGAGGCAGACAGAGAGAAACAGAGAGAGAGACAGAGAGAAACAGAGAGATACAGAGAGAGAGACACAGAGAGAGACAGACAGAGAGAGACATAGAGAGAAAGAGACAGAGACAGAGAGATGCAGAGAGTGACAGTGAGAGAAACAGAGAGAGACACAGAGAGAGACAGAAAGAGACAGAGAGATGCAGAGAGTGACAGAGATAGACAGAAAATGAGAGACATAGAGAGAAACAGAGAAAGAGGGAGAGACAGAGAGAGAGAAACAGAAAGAGACAGAGAGAGACAGAGAGAGAGAAAGAGAGAGATACAGAGAGAGAAAGAGAGAGACAGAAAGAGACAGAGAGATGCAGAGAGTGACAGAGATAGACAGAAAATGAGAGACAGAGAGAGAAACAGAGAAAGAGGGAGAGACAGAGAGAGAGAAACAGAAAGAGACAGAGAGAGACAGAGAGAGAGAAAGAGAGAGATACAGAGAGAGAAAGAGAGAGACAGATAGAGACAGAGAGAAACTGAGAGACAGAGAGATAGAGAGAGAGAGACAGAGAGAGAGTTAGAAAGAGATAGAGAGAAAAAAGATAGAAAGAGTGACAGACAGAGAGACAGAGAGAGACAGAGATAGACAGAGAGAGAGACAGAGAGAGACACAGACAGAGACACAGACAGAGACAGAGAGAGACAGAGAGAGAGAAACAGAGAGAGAAAGAGGGAGAGGCAGAGAGAAAGAGAGAGAAACAGAAAGAGACAGAGAGACAGAGAGAGAGAAAGAGAGAGATACAGAGAGAGAAAGAGAGAGACTGAGAGAGACAGATAGAGACAGAGAGAAAGAGACAGAGAGAAACAGTAAGAGACAGAGAGGTAGAGAGAGAGAGACAGAGAGAGAGTTAGAGAGAGATAGAGAAAAAAGATAGAAAGAGTGACAGACAGAGAGACAGAGAGAGACAGAGAGAGAGACAGAGAGATGCAGAGAGTGACAGAGAGAGACAGAAAATGAGAGACATAGAGAGAGAAACAGAGAGAGAAAGAGGGAGAGACAGAGAAAAAGAGAGAGAAACAGAAAGAGACAGAGAGAGACAGAGAGAGAAAGAGAGAGATACAGAGAAAGAGAGAGGCTGAGAGAGACAGAGACAGAAAGAGACAGAGAGAAACAGTGAGAGACAGAGAGATAGAGAGAGAGTTAGACCGAGAGAGAGTTAGAGAGAGATAGAGAGAGAAAAAAGATAGAAAGAGTGACAGACAGAGAGACAGAGATAGACACAGAGAAACAGAGAGAGACACAGGAGAGAAAGAGATAGACACAGAGAGAGACAGAAACCGAGAAAGAGACAGTGAGAGACAGCGAGATAGACAGAGAGAGAAAGAGAGACAGAGAAAGACAGAGAGATATATAGAGAGGTACAGTAAAAGAGACAGAGAGAAAGACAGAGATGTGAGTGAGACAGAGAGAGACATTGAGAGAGACACAAAGAAAGACAGAGAGAGACAGAGAGAGACACAGAGAGAGATAGAGAGAGACAGGGAGAGAGGCAGAGAGACAGAGATGTGGGAGAGACAGAGAGAGAAAGAGAGAGAGACACAGAGAGAGACAGAGAGTGACAGAGAGAGAGGCAGAGAGAGAGACAGAGAGAGAGAGACAGACACAGACAGAGAGAGGCAGAGATTGAGAGACAGAGAGAGACACAGAGAGACAGAGAAAGAGACACAGAGAGAGAGGAGAGAGAGAGACAGAGAGAGACATATAGAGACAGACAGAGACAGAGAGAGATACAGAGAGAAGGAGAGAGACAGAGAGAGACAGAGAGAGATAGAAAGAGAAGCATAGAAAGAAAGAGAGATAGGGAGAGACAGAGAGTGAGACACAGAGAGCGCCAGAGAGAGAGAAAGAGAGAGAAAGGGAGAGATAAATCAAGACATAGAGAGACAGACAGAGAGAGACACAGAGAGACACAGAGAGAGACATAGAGAGAAAGAGAGAGAGAGACAGAGAGAGACAGAGAGATGCATAGAGTGACAGTGGGAGAAACAGAGAGAGACACAGAGAGAGACAGAGATAGACAGAGAGAGACAGAGAGAGAAAGAGAGACAGAGAGATGCAGAGTGTGACATAGAGAGACAGAAAATGAGAGACAGGGAGAGAAACAGAGAGAGGGAGAGACAGAGAGAGAAAGAGAGAGAAAGAGAAAGAGACTGAGAGAGACAGAGAGAGAGAAAGAGAGAGATACAGAGAGAGACAGAGAGAGACAGATAGAGACAGAAAGAGACAGAGAGAAACAGTGAGAGACAGAGAGATAGAGACAGAGATACAGAGAGAGAGTTAGAGAGAGAGAGAGAAAAAAGATAGAAAGAGAGACAGACAGAGAAACAGAGAGAGACAGAAATAGACACAGAGGAACAGAGAGAGAAAAAGAGACACAGAGAGAGAAAGAGATAGACACAGAGAGAGACAGAGAGAGATGCAGAGAGATACAGAGAGAGGCAGAAAGAGAGACAGAGAGAGACAGAGAGAAATAGAGAAAGAGACAGTGAGAGACAGAGAGATAGACAGATGGAGAAAGAGAGTCAGAGAGAGACAGAGAGATATATAGAGAGGGACAGAAAAAGAGACAGAGAGAAGACAAAGAAGTGAGAGAGACAGAGAGAGACAGTGAGAGCGACACAGAGAGAGAGAGAGAGACAGAGAGAGACACAGAGAGAGATAGAGAGAGACAGAGAGACAGAGAGAGAGGCAGAGAGATAAAGATGTGGGAGAGACAGAGAGAGAGACAGAGAGAGAGACAGAGAGTGACAGAGAGAGATTGAGAGAGAGACAGAGAGTGACAGAGAGAGGCAGAGAGAGAGGGACAGAGAGAGAGACACAGAGAGACAGAGAGGCAAAGAGAGAGATAGTGAGAGACAGAGAAAGACAGAGAGAGACAGAGAGCGAGAGACACATAGAGAGACAGTGAGAGACAGAGAGATAAACAGAGATAAAGAGACAGAGAGAGACAGAGAGACAGAGAGAGACAGACACAGAGAGAGACAGAGAGAGGGACCGAGAGAGAGACAGAGGGAGACACAGAGAGAGACAAAGAGAGACAGAGAGGGACAGAGAGAGACAGACAGAGAGAGACAGAGAGAGACACAGAGATAGAGAGAAACATAAAGAGACAGACAGAGAGAAACAGAGAGAGACAGAGAAAGAGAGAGAAAGAGATAGAGACAAAGAGAGACAGAGAGAAACAGAGAGAGACACAGAGGTAGAGAGAGACAGAGAGAGATATAAAGAGACAGACAGAGAGAGAAACAGAGAGACACAGAGATAGAGAGAGACAGAGAGAGACATAAAGAGACAGACAGAGAGAGACAGAGAGAGACAGAGAGAGACAGAGATGTGAGAGGGACAGAGAGAGAGACAAGAGAGACAGAGAGAGAGACTGAGAGAGACAAAGAGAGGAAGAGAGTGACAGAGAGTGACAGAGAGAGTAACAGGGAGAGACAGAGAGAGATGGAGAGAGACAGAGAGAGAGATATGGAGAGAGACAGAGAGATAAAGAGAGAGACACAGAGAGAGAGACAGATAGAGAAGCAGAGAGACAGAGAGATAGGGAGAGACAGAGAGCTGGGGTCTGACGAAAGCCAGCACTCCAGTTGGGTCAGTTTGACAGGCGAAAGCCTGGAAGCTGCCCACGAGGAAAAAGAGTTCCACAGAAATTCCCTCCTGGGGTTTGGCGTTTCCCCTAACCCAAAAAATTAATTTTCCGCTCCTGCATTAGTCTAGTGTATGGATCCATGTGCTCTCTATTTAGTATTACCTTATTGTAATGCCTTTTAAGATTGAATTCTAACATAGCTAAAGCCTTTCCCAGTGTTCCAAGATCCCAGATAGCAGCAAGGAGTTTAACCTATTCAGTAACTAATTAAGCACTACAATAAAACAATAAAAGACAGAGCCATTAACTCAATTGGTTTGCAGAAAGAGTCTGGGAGTCTCACTGAGATAGAAATATTTACTACAAATTACATTCCATGCCAAGAGCAAGTTGGTATACTATCCTGATAATGGGAATTCTCCAAACTTGATAAAATTTAACAAGACTTAGAGAATTCCGGGGGTCAGTGACATTACATTATTCTTGAAGCCTGTCAAGAGCTAAACCCCCCGGAGCAATTAACACAATTAAGTGTAAAACTCTTGCCTGGCGCAGGGATGATCTGATCTGAGGCAGGTGCTAATCTCTAGTGTAAACATATTCCTTTTGAAGTCACTCCTCTTGCATCTGGAGGGATACTAATCTCTAAACATTTATCTGGTTCCTACAAATTCTTTTTGAAGTCACTCCTCTTGCACCTGGAAAACTTCAATGTATCATATCTATTATGATTTGCAATTTTTGATATTCGCTGTAATATAATTAGTCTAAGCTCGACCAGAAAATTACATTCAGATTCAACACCTCTCTTGTGTGTGTGTGTGTCTCTGTCTGTCATTTCACCCTAAGCTTTGCCCACCTACTCTAGAGACCCGTTTCTTCGCAGTCACAGGGGCCCAGAGGGTCTGCGGCACAAGTTGACATAAAATTGTCCAGCACAGACACTCACATATTTAGATGTGGTTAACAAAACTAGGTATATTTGGTCCTGTGTAGTGGTCTTTACATCAGTCTTTCCAAAGCCAAATGATGAACAACATTAAAGATCAAAGAAATGCAAATTAAAATTATTATCCTTGACTAGTTAAAATGGCTAAGAACTTTATATAAATAAATAATAAAACAAACAACATCACATATTGCCCAGATTCTGAGAAAAGGAAACAAGTAGCCATTTCTGGAACAAGTGCAAACTGGTAGAGTCATTATGGAAAACCATTGTTGAGGATCCTCAAAATCCTGGACACTGATCTACTACAAGTTAAATATATAAGTGCATATAATCAAAAGCTCCATAATTTTATTTCAGAGATATTTGTGTACTTGTGTTCATTGCTGCTCTATTCATAGTGTTGAGAAATTGGAAAAATGACCAGCTATCCATCAACTGATGAATGAATAACTAAAAGGTGACACTTCAAATAATGGAATATTATTTAACTGTTAAAAATAAAATTCTGAAATATGAAGGTTAAGTGGATAGATCTAGAGATAATAATCTTTAAAGAGATAACTCAGACCCTAAATGGCACAATTGGAAGTTTTCTTTTATGTGTGGCTGTTAACTTTTAATTTTTAAATAAGATAATTCCAACTGAATATTTATAGAGATTAGGTATTTACTAAGGTAGCAGTTGGGGAACAGGATTCTTGAAGGAAGGGGAAATAAAGCACAGTGTTAGAAGGGAAACCAGAAGAGTGGGGGACATTCACAGGGGAAAGGGAAGAAGGAGAAAGGGTGAAGTTAGTGAGGGATTACTGACATCAAAGGGGCTTTGAAAAACCATGTGAAACCCTACTATTGTAGGTCTCTAATATGTATAAACATATGAAAGCAATTTAAATTTATTTATTTTATAACGAGGAGATAATAATACATATGACTCCTATGTGTGTGTGTGTATGTGTATGAGGTAGTATATGTTCTGTGAATATGAGTTTACATGTGTTTGCATAAGAAATTTTATCTTGGTATTGTTAGTTATTGATTTGTTTAAATTTTTAGGTATGGGTTTCTCATTTTTTTTTAATTTTCTCAGAAGGAGGGAGAACAAAAGAGAGAACCAGTAAATTTGGGGTAAGAAGGTAGGCAAGATCTAGGAATTGTGGTCATGGAAAGAGTGAAACCACAGTGGAGCATTGTGATACCAGAGAGGAGCACTGTGATACCACAGTGAGCACTGTGACAGCAGAAAGGAGCACTTTCACACCACAGTGGAGCATTGTGATACCACTGTAGAGCACTGTGACACCACAGTGAGCACTGTGATACCACAGTGTAGCACTGTGTCAACACAGTCGACCACTGTGTCACAACAGTGGAGCACTGTGACACCACAGTTTAGCACTGTGACATAACAGTGGAGCACTGTGACACCATCAAAGAGGACTCTGACACCATGGTGCAGCACAGTGACAGCACAGTGGAACACTTTGACATCACAGTTTTGCACTGGAACACTAGAGTGGAGCACTGTCCCAGTGTGAAGCCACAGTGAGTACTATGAAAAAACAGTGGAGTATTTTTTCACCACAGTGGAGCATTGTGACACAAAAGTGGAGGAGTTTTACACCACACTGCCAAATTGTGACACTAGACTTGAGCACTGTTACACCAGTGGAGCTCTGTGACAGCACAGTGGAACACTGTAACATCACAGTGGAGCATTGTTATACGGCAGTGGAGCAGTATGACACCACAATGAGCACTGCGTCTCAACAGTGGAGCACTGTGGCAGCACAGTGGCACACTGTGGCACCATAGTGCAGAACACTGACAGCACAGTGCAGCCTTGTGACACCTCAGTGGAGCACTGTGACAGTACAGTAAAGCGCAGGGATAGCACAGTGGAGCACTGTGACACCACAGTGGAACACTTTGACACCAATGTGGACCACTGTGACACCACAGTGGACAACTGTGACACCAATGTGGACTACTGTGACACCACAGTGGACAACTGTGACACCAGACTGGAGCACAGTGACAACATAATGGAGCACTGTGACAGCCCAGTGGAGCATTGTGACACCACAGTGGAGCATTGTGTAAGCACAGTTCAGCATGTGACACCACAGTGTAGCACTGTGATCCCAAAGTGCTTAATTGTGTCAGCACAGTGCAGCACTGTGACACCACAGAGGAGCACTGGGACACCAGAAGGGAGCATTGTGACACAAGAGTGGAACAATGTGACAGCACAGTGGAGCACTGTGACACCACATTGGAGCACTGTGACATCACAGTTGAACATGTGACACCACCGTCTAGCACTGTGACACCATAGTGGAGCACTGGGACACCACAATGAGCACTCTGTCTCAACAGTGGAGCAATGTGGCAGCACGGTAGAGCACTGTGACACCACAGTACAGAACTTTGACAGCACAGTACAACCTTGTGACATCTAAGCGGAGCACTGTGAAACAAAAGTCTAGTATGTGAAACCACAGTGGAGCACAGAAACACCACTGTGGAGCACTGTGACACCACCATAGAGGAATGTGACCCCACAGAGAAGCACAGTGTCAGCACAGTGGAGCATTTTGACATCACAGTTTCGCACTGGGACACAAGAGTAGAGCACTGAGACATCACACTGGAACATTGTGACAGGACAGTGGAGCACTGAGAGAGAACAGTGGAGCTCTGTGACAGCACAGTGGAGCACTTTGACAACACAGTGCAGAACTGTGACAGCACAGGGCAGAATTGTGACACCTCAGTGGAGCACTGTGACACAATAGTGAAGTATGAGCCACCACAGTGGAGCACAGGGACAACACAGTGGATAATTGTCACAACACAGTGGACCACTGTGACACCAGATGTGAGCACTGTGGCATCAGAGTGAAGCAGTGTGACAACACTGTGGAGTACTGTGAAACCACAGCGGAGCACTGTGACACCACAGTGAGCATTGTGACTCCACAGTGGAGCACTGTGTCACCACAGTGGAGCACTGTATCACCACAGTGGAGCATGTAACACCATAGTGGAGCACTGTGACAGCACAGTGCAGAACTGTGTCAGCCCAGTAGAGCACTGTGACACAGCAGTGGAGAACTGCGACACCACAGTGGAGCACTGTGTCAACACAGACGAGCACTGTGTCACAAAAGTGGAGCACTCTGAAACCACAGTTGAGCATGTGACACCACCCTGGAGCAGTGTGACACCACAGTGAGCACTGTGACATGACAGTTTCGCAATGGCACACTACAGTGGAGCACTGTGAAAACACAGTGAGCACTGTGGCAACACAGTGGAGCACTGCGACACCACAGTGGAGAACTGCGACACCACAGTGAGCACTGTGACACCAACATAGAGCATTGTGTCACCACAGTGCAACACAGTGACAGCACAGTGGAGTACTGTGACATCACAGTGAAGCAATGTGACACCAACATAGAGCACTGTGTCAACACAGTGCAGCACTGTGACAGTAAAATGGAGCACTGGGACAGCACAGTGGATCACTGTGACACCAGACTGGAGCACTGTGACACTACAGTGAAGCAATAGGACAGCACAGGGGAACACGGAGAGAGCACAGTGGATCACTGACACCAGAGTGGAGCACTGTGTCACCATAGTGGAGCATATGACACCACAATGGAGCACTGTGACACCACAGTGAGCACTGTAACAGCAGAGATGAGCAGTGTCACAAAACAGTGGAGCATTTTGATAACACACTGGAGCATTGTGATACCACAGTGGAACACTTTGATACCACAGTGAGCACTGTGACAGCAGAAGTGCACTGTCACACCACAGAGGAGCATTGTGATACCACAGTGAGCACTGTGACATGACAGTGAATCACTGACTCCACAGTAGAGCAGTGTTATACCACAATGCAGCACAGCAACAGCACATTTGAGCACTGTGACCTCACAGTGGATCACCATGACACCACACTGGAGCACTGTGACAGCACAGTGGGGCACTGTGTAGGTACAGTGGGTAACTCTGAAACCACAGTGGAGCAACGTAACTCCAAAGTGCAGCACAGTGACAACACAATGGAGCACTGGGACAGCACAGTGGAGCACTGTGACACCAGACTGGAGCACCGTGACACTACAGTGAAGCAATAGGAAGCACAGGGGAACACGCAGAGAGCACAGTGGATCACTGACACCAGAGTGGAGCACTGTGTCACCATAGTGGAGCATATGACACCACAATGTAGCACTGTGATACCACAGTGGAGCATTGTGATACCACAATGGAGCACTGTGATACCAGTGAGCACTGTGACAGCAGAGAAGAGCACTGTCACACCACAGTGGAGCATTGTGATACCACAGTGGAGCACTGTGACACCACAGTGAGCACTTTGACACCATAGTGGAGCACTGTGTCACAACAGAGGAGCACTGTGACACCACAGTTTAGCATTGTGACATCACAGTGGAGCACTGTGACACCACCATAGAGGACTGTGACACAACGGTGCAGCACAGTGACAGCACAGTGGAGCACGTTGACATCACAGTTTCGCACTGGCACACTAGAGAGGAACACTGTGACACCACAGTGGAGCAGTGTGATACCACAGTGGATCACTGTGATGCCACAGTGAGTACTATGTCACAACAGTAGAGCAATGTGACACCACAGAGCAGCATTGTGATACCAAAGTGGAGCAGTGTGACACGACACAGGAAAACTGTGACACCAGCCTTGAGCACTGTTATACCAGAGTGGAGTTCTGTGACAGCACAGTGGAGCACTGTGACAGCACAGTGGAAAACTGTAACATCACAGTGTAGTATTGTGACACGACAGTGGAGCACTCAAACACCACAATGAGCACTGTGCCAGCATAGTGTAGCACTATGACACCATAGTGCAGAACTATGACAGCAGAGTGCAGCCTTTTGACACCTCAGTGGAGCACTGTGACAGCACTGTGGAGCATGTGACACCACAGTGGAGCTCTGGGACACCGCAGTGGAGCACTGTGACACCACAGTGGAACACTGTAACACCAGACTGAAGTACTGTGAAAGAAGAGTGAAGCACTGTAACAGCACAATAGAGTACTGTGAAAGCACAGTGGATCACTGTAACACCACAGTGCAGCACTGTGACACCACAGTGCAGCACTGTGACAGAACAGTGGAGCACTGTGAAACCACAGTTGAGCATAGTGAAAATATTGTGGAGCATTGTGACAGTACAGTTTAGCACTGTGACACCAGAGTGAAGCACTGTGACAGCACAGTTGAGCACGGTGACATCACAGTGGATCACTGTGACACCACAGTGGAGCACTGTGACAGAACAGTATAGCACAGTGACAGCAAGTGGATGACTCTGACACCAGAGTGGAACACTGTGTCACCACAGTGGAGCATTTGATACCACAGTGGAGGACTGTAACATCACAAAGGAACAATCTGACATCACAGTGGAGAACTGTGTCACCACAATGCAGCTCAGTGACACCACAGTGAGCACTGTGACAGTAGAGAGGAGCACTGTCACACACAGTGGAGCATTGTGATACCACAGTGGAGCTCTGTGACACCACAGTGAGAACTGTGACACCATAGTGGAGCACTCTGTCACCACAGTGGAGCACTGTGACACCACCATAGAGGACTGTGACACCACAGTGAAGCACAGTGACAGCACAGTGGAGCACTCTGACATCACTGTTTCACATCGGACACTAGAGTGGAGCATTGTGACACAACAGTGGAGCATTGTCACACCAACGTAGAGCAGTTTGACACTACACTGGAAAACTACGTCCCCAGACTGGAGAACTGTTACACCAGAGTGGAGCACTGTGACACCACCGTAGAGGACTGTGACATCACAGTGAAGCACAGTGACAGCACAGTGGAACACTTTGACATCACAGTTTCACACTGGGACAGTAGAGTGGAGGACTGTGACAGAACAGTGGAGCATTGTCACACCAACGTGGAGCAGTTTGTCACAGTACACTGGAAAACTGTGTCACCAGACTGGAGCACTGTTACACCAGAGTGGAGCACTGTGACAGCACAGTTTATCACTGTGACATCACAGTTTATCACTGTGACATCACAGTGAAGCACTGTGACACAACCGTAGAGCACTGGGTTGCAAGAGTGGAGCACAGTGGAGCACAGTGACATCACAGTTTCGCACTGGGTCAATAGAGTGGAGCACTGTGACACCACAGTGGAGTACTCTGACACCACAGTGAGCACGTGGACATAACAAAGGAACAGTGAGACACCACAATGCAGCATTGTGATACAAAAGTGGAGCACTGTGACACCAAAGTGGAAAACAGTGACACCAGACTAAAGCACTGTTACACCAGTGTGGATCACTGTGACAGCACAGTGGAGAACTCTGACAGCACAGTTGAACACTGTAACATCACAGTAGAGCACTGTCACACCACAGTGGAGCATTGTGACACCAAAGTGGAGCAGTGTGACACCATACTGAAAACTGTGAAACTACACTGGAGCACTGTTACACCAGAGTGGAGCACTGTGACAGGAGAGTGGAGCACTGTGACAGCACAGTGGAGCACTTTCACAGCAGAGTGGAACACTGTAAAATCACAGTGGAGCATTGGAACTGACAGTGGAGCAGTGTGACACCACAATGAGCACTGTGTCTCAACAGTGGAGCACTGAGGCAGCACAGTGGAGCACTGTGTCACCACAGTGAGCACTGTGACACCAGAGTTTCACACTGGGACACCAAAGAAAAGCATTGTGACACCACAGTGGAGAACTGTGAAAACACAGTGAGTAGTGTGACAGCCGAGGGGAGCAATGTGACAGTACAGTGGAGCACTGTGACATCACAATGGAGCATTGTGACACCAAAGTGGACCAGTGTGACACCACAATGTGAGTCTGTGACACCAGATTGGAGCACTGTTACACCAGAGTAGAGCACGGTGACAGGACAGTGGAGCACTGTGAAACCACAGTGCAGCACAGTGACAGGACAGTGGAGTACTTTGACATCACAGTTTCGCACTGGGACACTCGAGAGGAGCACTGTGACACCACAGTGGAGCACTGTGACATCACAGTTTATCACTGTGACATCACAGTGAAGCACTGTGACACAACCGTAGAGCACTGGGTTGCCAGGGTGCAGCAAGGTGGAGCACAGTGACATCACAGTTTCACACTGGGAAATACAGTGGAGCACTGTGACACCACAGTGGAGCACTGTGATGCCACAGTAAGTACTATGACAAAAGAGTGGAGCACTGTGACATGACAGTGGAGCATTTTGACACCAAACAGGAGCAGTGTGACACGACCCTGCAAAACTGTGACACCAGACTTGAGAACTGTTACACCAGAGTGGAGCACTGTGACAGAGCAGTGGTTCACAGTAACAGCACAGTGGAGCACTGTGACAGCACAGTGGAGCATGTTACATCACAGTGGAGCACTGTGATACCACAGTTTATCACAGCGTCACCACAGTGCAGCACTGTGACAACACAGTTTCGCATTGGGACACTACAGTGAAGCACTGTGACACCAGAGTGGACCACTGTGACAACACAGTGAACACTGTGACACCATAGTAGAGCACTGTGACATCACAGTTTCACAATGGGACAATAGAAAGGAGCACTGTGACAAAATAGTGGAGCATTGTTCCATCACAGTGGAGCATTGTGACACGACAGTGGAGCACTCTGACAACACAATGAGCACTGTGTCTCAACAGTGGAGCACTGGGTCAGCCAAGTGGAGCACTGTGAGACCATATTGCAGGACTGTGACAACAGAGTTCAGTCTTGTGACACCTCAGTGGAGCACTGTGACACCACAGTGGAGCACAGGGATAGCATAGTGGATCACTGTGACAGCAGAGTGGATCACTGTGACAACACAGTGGACCACTGTGACACCACAGTCGACAACTGTGTCACCAGAGTGGAGCTCTGCGACACCACAGTGCATAACTGTGTCAGCCCATCACATTGGAGCACTCTGATACCACATTTAAGGTTGTGAAACGATGGTGGAGTACTGTGACACCATAGTGGAGCACTGTGACACTACAGTTTCGCACTGGGACAGTAGAGTGGAGCACTGTGATGCCACAGTGGAGCATGTAACAACAAGGTAGAGCAGTGTGGCAGCACACTGAAAACAGTGATACTAGACTCAAGCACTGTTACACCAGAGTGGAGCACTGTGACAGGAGAGTGGAGCACAGTGACAGCACAGTGGAACACTGTAACATCACAGTGGAGCATTGGAACTGACAATGGGGCACTGTGACACAACAATGAGCACTGTGTCTCAACAGTGGAGCACTGAAGCAGCACAGTGGAGCACTGTGACACCAGAGTTTCGCACTGAGACACTACAGGCAAGCATTGTGACACCACAGGGAGCACTGTGAAAACACAGTGAGCAGTGTGACAGCACAGGAGAGCAATATGACACCACAGCAGAGCAGAGTGACACCACAATTTATCACTGTGATATCACAGTGCAGAACTGTGTCAGCCCAGTGGGGAACTGGGATACTACAGTCGATCACTGGTTCACCAGATTGGAGCACTGTGACAGCACAGTGGAGCACTGGAACAGACTGTGGAGCACTGTGACACAACAATGAGCACTGTGTCTCAACAGTGGAACACGGTGACAGCACAGTGGAGCACTGTGACAGCACAGTCGAGTATTGTGTCACCAAAGTGGAGCAGTGTGACACCATACTGTGAAACTGTGACACCAGACTGGAGCACTAGTACATCAGAGGAGAGCATGGTGACAGGACAGTGGAGCAGTGTAAAACCACAGTTTCACACTGGGACACTACAGTGGCGCACTGTGACACCATAGTGGAGCACTGTGACAACACAGTGAGCACTGTGACACCACAGTAGAGCACAGTGACATCACAGTTTCACATTGGGACAATACAGTGGGGCACTGCTACAAAACAGTGGAGCACTGTGATACCACAGTGAGCACTGTGACACAACATTGGAGCACTGTGACACCACAGTGGAGTACTGTTACACCAGAGTGGAGCAGTGTACCACCACATTGGAGCACTATGAAACCACAGTGGAGCATTTTGACACCAAACAGGAGCAGTGTGACACGACAGTGCAAAACTGTGACACCAGACTTGAGCACTGTTACACCAGAGTGGAGGACTGTGACAGTACAGTGAAGCACTGTGACAGCACAGTGGAGCACTCTGACAGTACAGTGGAACACTGTAATATCACAATGGAGCATTGTGACACGACAATGTTGCACTCTGACACCACAATGAGCACTGTGTCTAAACAGTGAATCACTGTGGCAGCACAGTGGAGCACTGTGACACCATAGTGCAGAACTGTGACAGCATTGTGCAGCCTTGTGACACCTCAGTGGAACACTGTGACACTACAGTGGAACACAGGGACAGCAGAGTGGAGCACTGTGACAACACAGTGGATCACCATGACACCAATGTGGACCACTGTGTCACCATAGTGGAGCATGTGACAACACAGTGGAGCACTGTGACACCATAGTGCAGAATTGTGTCATCCCATCATTTTGGAGCACTCAGACATCACAGTTGAGGTTGTGACACGAAGGTGGAACACTGTGACGCCATAGTGGAGCACTGTGACACCACTGTGGAGCATTGTGACAACACAGTGGGCACTGTGACAACACAGTTTCGCACTGGGACACTACAGTGGATCACTTTGACACCAGAGTGGAGCCCTGCGAGAATACAGTGAGCAATGTGACACCACAGTGGAGAACTCTGACACCACAGTGAGCACTGTGACACCACCCTGGAGCATTGTGTCACCAGAGTGGAGCATTGTGACACCACAGTGGAGCACTGTGAAAATACAGTGGGCAGTGTAACAGCACAGGGGAGCAATATGACACCACAGTGGAGCACCGTGACACCACAGTTTAGCACTGTGGCATCACAGTGCAGAACTGGGTCAGCCCAGTGGGGAACTGGGACACTACAGTGGATCACTGTGACACCACTGTGGAGCATTGTGACAACACAGTGAGCACTGTGAAAAAAAAGTTTCGCACTGGGACACTACAGTGGAGCACTGTGACACCAGAGTGGAGCACTGTGACAATATATTAAGCACTGTGACACCAGTGAGAACTGTGACACCACCCTGGAGAACTGTGTCAGCACAGTGGAGCATGTGACATCACAGTGGAGCACTATGATACCACTGTTTATCACTGTGACATCACAGTGCAGCACTGTGACACCAACATAGAGAACTGTGTAAACACAGTGCAGCACTGTGACAACACAGTTTCCCACTGGGACATTACAGTGGAGCACTGTGACAACAGAGTGGAGCACTGTGACACAACAGTCGAGCACTGTGACATCACAGTTTCACACTGGGACAATACAGTGGAGCACTGCTACAAAACAGTGGAGCACTGTGACAACACATTGAGCATTGTGACACAATATTGGAGCAATGTGACACCAAAGTGGAGCATTGGGACACCAAGTGGAGCACAGTGACACCATAAGGGAAAAATGTGATACCAGACTGGAGTACTGTTACACTAGATAGAGCATTGTAACATCAGATAGGAACACTGTGTCACCACAGTGGAGCATTTTGACACCAAACAGGAGCAGTGTGACACTATACTGCAAAACTGTGACACCAGACTTGAGCACTGTTACACCAGAGTGGAGGACTGTGACAGTACAGTGGAGCACTGTGACACCACCGTGGAGCACTGTGACACCACCATGGAGCACTGTGACACCTCCATGGAGCTTGAGACACCAGAGTGGGCACTATGACAGCACAGTGGAGCACTATGACACCACAGTGTTCACTGCGTAAGCAGAGTGGAGTACTGGGACACCACAGTGAGCACTGTGACACCACAGTGGAGCATGGTGTCACCACCATGGACAACTGTTACACCACAGTGGAATATGTGGCAAAACAGTGGAGCATTGTGACAACACAGTGGAGCTCTGTGACACCACAGTGGAGCACTGTGTCGGCATAGTGCAGGATTGTGACACCACAGTGGAGCACGGTTTCACCACAGTGGAGCAATTTGGCACACCTATGGAGCATGTGACACCACAGTGTAGCACTGTGACAGCAGAGTGGAGCACTGTGACCCCACAGTGGAGCATGGGGACACCACCGAGGAGCACTATGACACCTCTGCAGAACACTGTGACACTTCCGTGAAGTTGAGACACCAGAGTGTAGCATTGTGACACCAGAATGGAGCACTATGACATCAGAGTAGAGCAACGTGACAGTACAGTGAAGCACTGAGTCACCACAATAGAGCACTGTGACACCAGAGGGGAGCAATGTGAAACCACCATGGAACATGTGGCACCACAGTGGAGCACTGTGACACCGGAGTGGAACACTGGGACACCACCGTGGAGCATGGTGACACCACCGTGGAACTCTGACACACCTCCGTGGAGCTTGAAACACCAGAGTGGAGCACTGTGAAATCATGGTGGAACACTGTAACACCACTGTGATAACTGTGACACCACAGTGGAGCACTGTGACATCACAGTGGTAGATCTTGACAGCACAGTGAGTACTGAGACACCACAATGGAGCCGGTGACACCACATTGGAGCACTGTGACACAACACTGGAGTACTGTGCATCACATTGGAGTACTGTGACATCACATTGAAACACTGTGACAGCAGAGTGGAGCACTATGACAAAACAGTGGGGCACTGTGACACCATACTGTTGCACTGTGACAACACAGTGGAGTATAATCTCACCACAGTGGAGCTTGTGACACTATAGTGGCACATTGTGAGGCCACAGTGAGTACTGTGACACCACAGTGGAGCATTGTGACACACCACAGTGCAACATTCTGTCACCACAGTGAAGCACTGTAACACCACAGTGAGTACTGTGACACCACAATGGAGCACTGTGATACCACAATGGAGCACTGTGACACCACTGTGGAGCATATGACACCACAGTGATCACTGTGACATAACTGTGGAGTACTTTGACACCACAATGGAGCACTGTGTCACCACAGTGGAGAAGTAACACCAGACTGGAGCACTATGACCCCAGAATAAAACAATGTGACAGCACAGTGGAGCACTGGGTCACCACAGTAGTGCACTGTGACAACACAGTGGAGAACTGTGATACCACAGTGGAGCACAGTGACACCACATTGGAGTACTGTTATACCACATTGTGGAACTCTGACACCACAGTGGAGCACTGTGACACAACAGTGGAGCACTTTGAAACTACATTTGTACACCGTGACGCCAGAGTGGAGCACATTGACACTACAGTTTACCCCAGTGACACCACAGTGGAACACTGACACAACACAGAGTCTTATGGTGATACCACAGTGGAGCATGGCGATACCACCCTGGACCACTGTGACACCACATTGGAGCACGGTGACACCACCATAGAGCACTGTGACACCACAGTGGAGCACTATGACAGCACAGTGGAGCACTCTTTCACCACAGTGGAGCCTGTGACATCACAGTGGAGCACTGTGACACCACAGTGATTGCTGTGACACCACAGTGGAGCACTCTGACACCACAGTGGAGCACTCTTTCACCACAGTGGAGCATGTGACACAACAGTGGATCACGTTGACACCACAGTGAAGCACTGTGACACCAGAGTGTAGCACTGTGACGGCACGTTGGAGCACTGTTTTACCACAGTAATACAATGACATCACAGTGGAGCATGGTTATATCACACTGGTGAACTGTGACAACACAATGGAGCATACTGTCACCACAATGGAGTCTGTGATATCACAGTGGAGCACTGTGACACCACAGTGGAGTACTCTGACACTACAGAGGAGCACTCTGACACCACAGTGGAGCACTGTGACACTACCGTGGAGCACTGTGTCACCACTGTGGAGTATGCGACACCAACATTGAGTACTGTGACATTACAGTGGAGGACTATGACACCACAGTGGAGCACTGTGACACTACAGTGGAGCACTACTAAATCACAGTGTAGCATAGTGACAACAGAGTGGAGCACAGTGATACCAGAGAGGAGCAAGGTCACACCACAGTAGAGAACTGTGCCACAACTCTAGAGCTCTGTGACTCAGAGTGGAGCACCTTGACAGCACTGTGAAGCACTGTAATAACACAGTGGAGCACAGTGACATAACATTTGAGCACTGTCACAGCACAGTGGAGCTCTGTGACACCACAGTGGGGTACTGTGACACCAGAGTGGAGCTCTGTGACATCACAGTGGTTCACTTTGAGAGGACATTGGAGCATGCTGACACCACAGTGGAGCCTGTGACATCACAGTGGAACACTGTGACACCACAGTGAGAACTGTGACAACACAGTGGAGCACTGTGACACCAAAATGCACCACTCTTTCACCACAGTGGAGCACTGTGACACCACAGTGAGTACTGTGACACCACAATGGAGAATGGTGACAACACAGTGGAGCACAGTGACACTACAGTGGCGCTCTGTGACATCACTTTGGACAACTGTGACAGCACAATGGAGCACTATTTTACAACAGTAATACAGTGACTTTACAGTGGAGCACTGTGACATCACAGTGGTGCACTGTCACAGCACATTGCAGCATGCTGTCACCACATTGGAGTCTGTGACACCACAGTGGAGCACTGTGATACCACAGTGGAGCACTGTGACAATAGAGTTGAGCACTGTGACACCATAGTAGTGGAACACTGTGTCAAATCGTGGAGCACTGTGTCACCACCGGGAAGCATGAGACACCTCAGTGGAGCACTGTGCCACAACTGTAGAGCATTTTTGCATCACAGTGAAGCATTGTGACATCAGAATGGAGCACTGTGACAGCACAGTGGAGCACAGTGACACCACAGTGGCGCACTGTGACATCACAGTGGAGCAATGAGAACTCACAATAGAGCACTGTGATACCACAGTGGAGCACTGTATCACCAGACTGTATCATGAGACACGTCGGTGGAGCACTGTGACACCACAGAGGAGCACTCTGACACAACAGTGAGCATGGTCACACCACAAGGGAGCACTATGATGCAACATTGGAGCACTGTGTCACCACAGTGTAGCATTGACACAACAGTTGCTCAAGGTGACACCACAGTGAATCACTGTGACACAACAGTGGAGCACAGTGACAACGCAGTGGAGCACTGTTACATCACAATGAAGCACTGTTACATCACAGTGTAGCACTCTGACACCACAGTGGAGCAGAGTGACACCATCATGGAGCACTGTGACACCATGGTGGAGCACTCTGTCTCCAAACTGGAGCATTTTGTCACCACAGGGTAGCATGTTACACCTCACTGGAGCACTGTGACACCACAGTGGAGCACTGTGACACTAGAGCAGTGCACTGTCAAAGTACAGAGGAGCACATTGACACCACAGTGGAGAACTGAGACACCACTGTAGAGAACTGTGCCACAACTGTAGGGCACTGTGACATCACAGTGGAGCACTGTGACATCAGAGTGGAGCACTGTGATACCACAGTTTAGCACTGTGACACCACAGTAGAGCATGTGACCCACAGTGGATCACCGTAACACCACAGTGGAGCACTGTGACATCATATTGGAGCACTGTAACAGCACAGTGGAGCATGGTGTCACCACTGTGGCGCCTGTTTCGCCAGAGTGGAGCACTGTGATACCACAGTGAGTACTGTGACACCACAGTGGAGCACTGTGACACCACTGTGCAGCACTCGGTAACCACGGTGGAGCACTTTGACACCACATTGAGTACTGTAACACCTCAAATGAGCAAGGTGACACCACAGTGGAGCAACGTGACACCACAGTGGAGAACTGTGACACTACTGTGCAGCACTCGGTAACCACGGTGGAGCACTTTGACACCACATTGAGTATTGTAACACCTCAAATGAGCAAGGTGACACCACAGTGGAGCAACGTGACACCACAGTGGAGCACTGTGACACCACTGTGCAGCACTCGGTAACCACGGTGGAGCACTTTGACACCACATTGAGTACTGTAACACCTCAAATGAGCAAGGTGACACCAGAGTGGAGCAACGTGACACCACAGTGGAGCAAGTGACAACACAGTGGAGCACTCTGACAGAACAGTGGAGCATGTTTTACCACAGTGGTACAGTGATATCACAGTGGAGGAATGTGACATCACAGTGGTGGTCTGTGACAGCACATTGGAGCATGCTCTCACCAGGTTAGAGTCTGTAACAACAAAGTGGAGCACTGTGACACTACAGTGGAACACTATGACACCACCGTGGAGCATGAGACACTACCGTTGAGCACTGTGACACCACAGTGGAGCAATCTATCACCACAGTGGAGCACTCTGTCACCACAGTGTAGCATGAGACACCTCAGTGGAGCACTGTGACACCACAGTAAAGTACTGTGACATAACAGTGGAGCAATGTGAAGACGAAGTAGAGCATCTGAAACCACAGTTGATCACTAAGAGATCACAGTGAAGTGCTGTGACACCACAGTGGGTCACTGTGACACCACAGTGGGTCACTGTGATGCCACAGTGGAGCCTGTGACACCACTGTGGAGCACGGTGACACCACAGTGAGCAATGTGACACCAATGTGGAGCACTGTGACACCCCAGGGGAGCACTCTGTCAGCACAGTGGACCACTGTTTTACCACAGTGGTACAGTGACAGCAAAGTGGATCATGCTTTCACATCAATGGAACCTGTGACACCACAGTGGAGCCCTGTGACACTACAGTGGAGCACTGTGACACCACAGTGGAGCACTGTGACACCACAGTGGAGCACTATGACACCACCGTGGAGCATGAGACACCACCGTTGAGCACTGTGACACCACAGTATAGCACTCTTTCACCAGATTGGAGCACTCTGTCACGAATGTGTAGTTTGAGACACCTCAGTGGAGCACTGTGACACCACAGTGAAGCACTTGACTCCACAGTAATCACTGTGATACTGCAGTGGAGCATTGTGACACCACAGTGGAGCTCTGTGACATCACAGAGGAGCAATGTGAAATCACAATGGAGCACTGTGACACCACAGTGGAGCACTGGGACATCACCGTGGAGCAATGTGAAATCACAGTGGAGCACAGTGACACCACAGTGGAGCACAGTGACACTAGTGCAGCACTGTAACTCCATAGTATAGCACACTGTCACCACATTGTAGCACTCTGTCACCACAGTGTAGCATGAGACACATCAGTGGAGCACTGTGACACCACAGTGGATCAGTGTCACCAGAGTGGAGCATTGTAACAACATAGTGGAGCACTCTGTTACCACAGTGGAGCACTCTGTCACCACAGTGGAGCATGAGACACCTCAGTGGAGCACTGTGACACCAGAGTGGAGTACTGTGACATCAAAATGGAGCACTTGGTCACCACAGTGGAGCACTGTTTTACCACAGTATTACAGTGACTTTACAGTGGAACACTGTGACATCACCATGGTGCACTGTTACAGCACATTGGAGCATGTTGTCACCACAAAGGAGTCTGTGACAACACAGTGGAGCACTGTGACAACACAGTGATCAATGTGACACCACAGTGGAGGACTATGACACAACAGTAGAGCACTCTGTCACCACAGTGGAGCATGTGAAACAAAAGTGGATCACTGTGACACCACAGTAAAGTACTGTGACACAACAGTGGAGCTCTGTGTCACCACAGTCAATCACTGTGACACTGCAGTAGAGCACTGTGACACCAGAGTGGAGCACAGTGACACCACAGTGGAGCAATGTGAAATCAAAGGAGAGCATGTGACACCACAGTGGATCACTAAGAGAGCACTGTGGAGCACTTTTACAGCACAGTGAAGCACTGTGACACCGCAGTGGAGCACAGTGACACTAGTGGATCACTGTGACTCCATAGTATAGCACACTGTCAACAGTCACCACAGTGTAGCACTCTGTCACCACAGTGTAGCATGAGACACATCATTGGAGCACTGTGACACCACAGTTGAGCTCTGTGTTACCACAGTGGAGCACTGTGACACTACAGTGGAGCACTGTGACAACACAGTGGAGCACAGTGACACCACAGTGGAGCACTGTGACACACCAGTGGTGCATTATCACAACACAGTGGAGCACTGTGCCACCACAGTGAAGCTCTGTGTCACCACAGTGGAGCACTGTGACACTAGAGTAGAGCACAGTGACACCAAGTGGAGCACAGTGACACCACAGTGGAGCAATGTGAAACCGAAGTAGAGCATGTGACACCACAGTGGATCACTAAGAGAGCACTGTGGAGCACTTTTACAACACAGTGGAGCACTGTGACACCACAGTGTAGCACAGTGACACTAGTGGAGCTCTGTGACTCCAAAGTATAATGCACTGAAACCACAGTGTAGCACTCTGTCACCACAGTGTAGCATGAGACACATCAGTGGAGCACTGTGGCACCACAGTGGAGCACTGTTGCACCACAGTGGAGCACAGTGACACTAGTGGAGCTCTGTGACTCCATAGTATAGCACACTGTCACTACAGTGTAGCACTCTGTCACCACAATGTAGCATGAGATACATCAGTGGATCTCTGTGTCACCACAGTGGAGCACTGTGACACTACAGTGGATCACTGTGACACCACAGTGGAGCACAGTGACACCACAGTGGAACACTGGGACATCATAGTGGAGCAATGTGAATTCACAGTGGAGAAGAATAACACCACAGTGGAGCACAGTGAAACCATTGGAGCACTGTGACTCCATAGTATAGCACACTGTCACCACAGTGTATCACTCTGTCATCACAGTGTAGCATGAGACACCTCAGTGGAGCACTGTGACACCACAGTGGAGCACAGTGACACCACAGTGGAGCAATGTGAAACCGAAGTAGAGCAGGTGACACCATTGTGGATCACTATGACAGCACTGTGGAGCACGTTTACACCACAGTGGATCACTGTGACACCAGAGTGGAGCACTGTGACAGCATAGTGGAGCATGCTTTCACCATAGTGGAGCCCAGTGACACCACAGTGAGCACTGTGACACCAAGTTGGAGCACTTGACACCCTAGGAGAGCACTCTGTCACCACAGTGGAGCATATGACACCACAGTGGATCATGTGACAACACAGTGAAGCACTGTGACATCACAGTGGAGCACTCTGACAGCACAGTGGACCACTGTTTTACTACAGTGGTACAGTGACAGCACAGTGGATCATGATTTCACCTCAGTGGAGCCTGTGACACCACAGTGTAGCACTGTGACACTACAGTGATAACTGTGACACCACAGTGGAGTACTGTGATATCAAAATCGTGCCCTTTGACAGCATATTAGAGCATGCTGTCACCAGGTTGGAGTCTGTGACACCACAGTGGAGCACTGTGACACCACATTGGAGCACGGTGACACCAAAGTGGAGCATTTTGACACCCCAAGGAAGGACTCTGTCATCACTGTGGAGCATGTGACCCCACGATGCAGCATGTGACAGCACATTGGAGCACCATGACTTCACAGTGGAAGACTTTGAGAGCAGAATGAAGAACTGTTATACCACTGTAATACAGTGACATCACAGTGGAGCTTTGTGACATCACAGTGGTGAACTGTGACAGCACATTGGAGCATGCTGTCACCAGGGTGGAGACTGTGACACTACAGTAGAGCACTGTGACACCACTGTGGAGCACTGTGACACTACAGTGGAGCACTATGATACCACCGTGGAGCATGAGACACCACCGTTGAGCGCTGTGACACCACAGTGGAGCACTCTGTCACCACAGTGGAGCACTCTGTAACCACAGCGTAGCATGAGACACCTCAGTGGAGCACTGTGACACCACAGTGGAGCAATGTGACACAACAGTGGGCACTGTTACAACACAGTGAGAACTGTGACATCAAAATGGAGCACTCGGTCACCACAGTGGAGCACTGTTTTACCACAGTATTACAGAGATATCACAGTGGAACACTGTGACATCACCGTAGTGCACTGTAACAGAACATTGGACCATGTTGTCACAACATTGGAGTTTGTGACACCACAGTAGAGTACTTCAGTCCACAGTGATCACTGTGATACCGCAGCAGAGAATTGTGACACTGCATTGGAACATGTGACATCACAGTGGAGTAATATGACACAAACGTGGGCACTGTTACAATACAGTGGAGAACTGTGACATCAAAGTGGAGCACTCGGTCACCACAGTGGAGCACTGTTTTACCAGAGTATTACAGAGACATCACAGTGGACCACTGTGACATCACCGTGGTGCACTGTTGCACCACATTGGAGCATGATGTCACCACATTAGAGTCTGTTACGACATAGTGGAGCACTGTGACAACACAGTGATCAATGTGACACAACAGTGGGCACTGTTACAACACAGTGGAGAACTGTGACATCAAAATGGAGCCCTCGGTCACCACAGTGGAGTACTGTTTTACTACAGTATTACAGAGACATCACAGTGGACCACTGTGACATCATTGTGATGCACTGTTGCAGCACATTGGAGCATGTTGTCACCACATTGGAGTCTGTGAAAACATAGTGGAGCACTGTGACAACACAGTGATCAATGTGACAGCACAGTGAAGGATTATGACACAACAGTGGAGCACTCTGATACCACAGTGGAGCATGTGAAAGAAAAGTGGATCACTGTGACACCACAGTGAAGCACTGTCACACCACAGTGGAGCACTTTGACACCACAGTGGAGCACTGGGACATCATAGTGTAGCAGTGTGAAATCACAGTGGAGCATAGTGACACCACAATGGAGCACAGTGACACTAGAGTGGAGCACTATGACTGCACAGTATAGCACACTTTCACCACAGTGTAGCACTCTGTCACAACAGTGTAGCATGAGCCACATCAGTGGAGCACTGTGACACCAGAGTGGAGCACTGTGACACCACAATGGAGCTCTGTGTCACTACACTGGAGAACTCTGACACTACAGTGGAGCTCTGTGACACCTCAGTGGAGCACTGTGACACCACAGTACAGCACTGAGTGGTGCTTTATCACAACACAGTGGAGAACTGTGCCACCACAGTGGAGCTCTGAGTCACCAAAAAGGAGCACTGTGACTCTACAGTGGAGCACTGTGACACCACAGTGGAGCAGAGTGACACCACAGTGACACACTGCGACACCACAGTGGAGCACTGTGATATCACAATGGTGCACTTTGACAGCACATTAGAGCATGCTGTCACCAGGTTGGAGTCTGTGACACCAGAGTGGAGCACTGTGACAAAACAGTGGAATATGTTACACCAGATTGGAGCACATTGACACCACAGTGGAGCACATTGTCACCACAGTGAAGCACTGTGATACCAGAGTGGAGCACGGTGACACCAGAGTGGAGCATTGTGACACCTCAGGGGATGACTCTGTCATCACAGTGGAGCATGTGACTCCACGATGCAGCATGTGACAACACATTGGAGCAATATGACTTCACAGTGGAGCACTATGACAGCAGAGTGAAGCACTGTTATACCACTGTACTACAGTGACATCACAGTGGAGCTTTGTGACATTACAGTGGTGAACTGTGACAGCACATTGGAGCATGCTCTCACCAGGGTGGAGACTGTGACACTACAGTAGAGCACTGTGACACCACTGTGGTGCACTGTGACACTACAGTGGAGCACTGTGACACCACTCTGGAGCACTGTGACACTAGAGTGGAGCACTATGACTGCACAGTGGACCACTTTTTTACCACAGTGGTACACTGACAGCGCAGTGGATCATGTTATCACATCAATGGAGCCTGTGACACCAGAGTGGAGCACTGTGATACTACAGTGATCACTGTGACACCGCAGTGGAGCACTGAGATGTCAATGTGGTACACTTTGACAGCACATTAGAGCATGCTGTCACCAGGATGGAGTCTGTGACACCACAGTGGAGCACTGTGACACTACAGTGGAGCACTATGACACCACAGTGTAGCATGAGACACCTCAGTGGAGCACTGTGACACCACAGTGGAGCACTCTGCAACCAGAGTGGAGCACTCTGTCACCACAGTGTAGCAGGAAACACCTCAGTGGAGCACTGTGACACCACAGTGTTGCGCTGTGACACAACAGTGGGCACTGTTACAACACAGTGGAGAACTCTGACATCAAAATGGAGCACTCAGTCACCACAGTGGAGCACTGTTTTACCACAGTATTACAGAGACATCACAGTGGAACACTGTGACATTACTGTAGTACACTGTAACAGAACATTGGACCATGTTGTCACAACATTAAAGTCTGTGACACCACAGTAGAGCACTTCAGTCCACAGTGATCACTGTGATACCACAGCGGAGAATTGTGACACTGCATTGGAACATGTGACATCACAGTGGAGTAATGTGACACAACAGTGGGCACTGTAACAACACAGTGGAGAACTGTGACATCAAAATGGAGCCCTCGGTCACCACAGTGGAGCACTATTTTACCACAGAATTACAGTGACATCAGAGTGGAACACTGTGACATCAATGTGGTGTGCTGTTACAGCACATTGGAGCATGTTGTCACCACAGTGAAGCACTGTAACAACACAGTGATCAATGTGACACCACAGTGGAGGACTATGACACAACAGTAGAGCACTCTGTCACCACAGTGGAGCATGTGAAACAAAAGTGGATCACTGTGACACCAAAGTGAAGCACTGTGACAACTCATGGAAAAATAACAACTCACATTGAAGGATCTGGAATATGACAAGAATCCTGAAAAACGTGGAAAATGAAAAATCACACTGTAGGAGCAAGAATAAGGCGAGAAACCCTAAAAAACGTGGAAAATTAAAAACTCACACTGAACAAGCTGGAATATGGCAAGAAAGCCTGAAAAATATGGAAAATGGAAAATTCACACTATAGAACTCAGAATATGGCGAGAAACCATGAAAAACTTGGAAAATTAAAACATTCACACAGAAGAACCTGGAATATGGCAAGAAACCCTAAAAAAAGTGGAAAATAAAAAACTCAAACTGAAGGACATGGATGATGGTGACAAAACATGAAAAATATGAAAAATTAACAACTCACACTCAAGGATCTGGAATATGGAATGAATCTTGAAAACGTGGAAAATGAAATATCACACTGTAGCAGCGAGAATATGGCGAGAAACCCTACAAAACGTGGAAAATTAAAAACTCACACTGAAGGAGCTGGAATATGGCGAGAAACCCTGAAAAATGTGGAAAATTTAAAACTAACATTGAAGGACCAAGAATATGGTGAAAACACTGAAAAACCTAGAAAATTAATATTTCACACTGTAGGACCAAGAATATGTTGAGAAACACTGAAAAACGTGGAAAATTAAAAACTCACACTGACGGACCTGGAATATGGCGAGAAATCCTGAAAAATGTGGAAAATTAAAAACTCACACCAAAAAACTCAGAATATGGTGAGAAACCCTGAAAAACATGGAATTTAAAAACTCACACTGAAGGGCCCAGAATATGGCCAGAAACCCTGAAAAAGGAGGAAATTTTAAAATTCACACTATAGGACCCAGAATATGGCGAGAAACCCTGAAAAACGTGAAAAATTATAAAAGCACACTGTATGATACAGAATATGGCGAGAAACCTAAAAAAATGTGGAAAATTAAAAACTCACACTGAAGGACGTGGAAAATGGCGAGAAACCCAGAAAAAAGTTGGAAAATAAAAAATTCACACTGTAGGACCCAGAATATGGCAAGAAACCCTGAAAAACATGGAAAATTAACAACTCACACTCAAGGATAGGGAATATGGCAAGAAACCCTGAAAAACGTGGAAAATTAAAACTCACACTGAAGGACCTGGAACATGGCAAGAAATCCTTAAAAACATGGAAAATTAAAAACTCATCCTGAAGGCCCAAGAATATGGTGAGAAACCCTGAAAAACATGGAAAATTAAAAACTCACAGTTAAGGACCTGGAATATGCGAGAAACCCTGAAATCGTGGAAAATTAGAAACTCACCCTGTAGCACCCAGAATATGTCGAGAAACCCTGAAAAATATCGAAAATTAAAAACTCACACTGAAAGACCCAGAATATGGCGAGAAACCCTGAAAAAGGTGGAAAATAAAAAAAATTCACACTGTAGGACCCAGAATATGGTGAGAAACCCTGAAAAACATGGAAAATTAAAAACTCACACTGAAGGACCTGGAATAAGGCAAGAAATCTTAAAAAACATGAAAATTAACAACTCACACTCGAGGATCTGGAATATGGCAAGAATCCTAAAAAAAAACATGTAAAATGAAAAAAATCACACTGTAAGACCCAGAATATGGCAAAAAATACTTTTAAAAACGTGGAAAATTAAAAACTCACACTGAAGGACCCAAAATATGGCGAGAAACCCTCAAAAACATGGAAAATTAAAAACTCACACTAAAGAACCTGGAATATGGCAAGAAATCCTGAAAAACATGAAAAATTAACAACTCTCACTGAAGGATCTGGAATATTGTGAGAAATCCTGAAAAATATGGAAAATTAAAAACTCCCACTGAAGGACCGGGAATATGCCCTGAAACCCTGAAAAACGTGAAAAATTAAAAACTCACACTGATGGACCTGTAATATGGCGAGAAACACTGAAAAACATGGAAAATTAAAAACTCACACTCAAGGATCTGGAATATTGGGAGAAATCCTAAAAAAAGTAGAAAATTAAAAACTCCCACTGAAGGACTGGGAATATGGCTAGAAAACCTGAAAAACATGGAAAATTAAAAACTCATACTGAGGGACCCAGAATATGGCGAGAAACCCTGAAATACGTGGAAAATTAAAAACTCACAGTGAAGGACCTAGAATATGGGAGAAACCCTGAAAAACGCTGAAAATTAGAAACTCACCCTGTAGGACCCAGAATATGGCAAGAAACCCTGAAATAGTTGGAAAAAGAAAGGTTCACAGTGTAGGACCCAGAATATGGCGAGAAACCCTGAAGAACATGGAAAATTAAAACTCTCACTGAAGGACCTGGAATATGGTGAGAAACCCTGAAAAACATGGAAAATTAAAAATTCACAATGTAGGACCCAGAATAATGCAAGAAACCCTGAAAAACGTGGAAAATTAAAAACTCACACTGAAGGACCTGGAATATGAGAAGAAATCCTGAAAAACATGAAAAATTAACAACTCACACTCAAGGATCTGGAATATTGGGGAAATCCTGAAAAATATGGAAAATTAAACATTCCCACTGAAGGACCGTGAATATGGGGATAAACCCTGAAAAACATGGAAAATTAAAAACTCACACTCAAGGATCTGGAATACGGCAAGAATCCCTGAAAAACGTGGAATATTAAAAACTCACACTGAAGGACCTGGAACATGGCAAGAAATCCTGAAAAACATGAAAAATTAACAACTCACACTCAAGGATCTGGAATATTGGGAGAAATCCTCAAAAATGTAGAAAATTAAAAACTCCCACTGAAGGACCGGGAATATGGCTAGAAAACCTGAAAAATATGGAAAATTAAAAACTCATACTGAGGGACCCAGAATATGGCGAGAAACCCTGAAAAACATGGAAAATTAAAAACTCACAGTGAAGGACCTGGAATATGCGAGAAACACTGAAAAACGCCGAAAATTAGAAACTCACCCTGTAGGACCCAGAATATGGCAAGAAACCCTGAAAAATATCGAAAATTAAAAACTCACACTGAAAGACTCAGAATATGGCGAGAAAACCTGAAAAAGGTGGAAAATAAAAAAATTCACACTGTAGGACCAGAATATGGTGAGAAACCCTGAAAAACGTGGAAAATTAAAAACTCACACTGAAGGACCTGGAATAAGGCAAGAAATCTTAAAAAACATGAAAAATTAACAACTCACACTCGAGGATCTGGAATATGGCAAGAATCCTAAAAAAACATGTAAAATGAAAAAAATCACACTGTAAGACCCAGAATATGGCGAAAAATTTTTTTAAAAAAGTGGAAAATTAAAAACTCACACTCAAGGATCTAGAATATGGCAAGAATCCCTGAAAACGTGGAAAATTAAAAACTCACACTGAAGGACCTGGAACATGGCAAGAAATCCTGAAAAACATGAAAAATTAACAACTCACACTCAAGGATCTGGAATATTGGGAGAAATCCTCAAAAATGTAGAAAATTAAAAACTCCCACTGAAGAACCAGGAATATGGCGAGACACCCTGAAAAACATGGAAAATTAAAAACTCATACTGAAGGACCCAGAATATGGCGAGAAACCCTGAAAATCATGGAAAATTAAAAACGCATAGTGAAGGACCTGGAATTATCGAGAAACCCTGAAAAACGTGGAAAATTAGAAACTCACCCCGTAGGACCCAGAATATAGCGAGAAACCCTGAAAAACCTCGAAAATTAAAAATTCACACTGAAAGACCCAGAACATGGCAAGAAACCCTGAAAAAGGTGGAAAATAAAAAAAAAATTCACACTGTAGGACCCAGAATATGGTAAGAAACCCTAAAAAACGTGGAAACTTAACAACTCACATAGAAGGACCTGGATTATGGCAAGAAATCCTGAAAAACATGAAAAATTAACAACTCACACTCAAGGATCTGGAATATGGAAAGAATCATGAAAAACGTGTAAAATGAAAAAATCACACTGTAGGACCCAGAATATGGGGAGAAATCCTAAAAAAAATGTGGAAAATTAAAAACTCACACTGAAGGACCCAGAATAAGTTGAGGAACCCTGAAAATCGTGGAAAATTAAATCCTAATACTGAAGGACATCGAATATGGTGAGAAAACCTGAAAATCATGGAAAATTAAAAACTCACACTTAAGGATTCAGAAAATGGCGAGAAACCCTGAAAAAAGGTGGAAAATTAAAAATTCACATTGTAGGACTCAGAATATGGCAAAAAAAACCCGAAAACGTGGAAAATTTAAAACTCACACTGAAGGACCTGTAATATGCCGAGAAAACCTGAAAAACATGGAAAATTAAAAACTCATACTGAGGGACCCAGAATATGGCGAGAAACCCTGAAATACATGGAAAATTAAAAACTCACAGTGAAGGACCTAGAATATGCGAGAAACCCTGAAAAACGCTGAAAATTAGAAACTCACCCTGTAGGACCCAGAATATGGCAAGAAACCCTGAAATAGTTGGAAAAAGAAAGGTTCACAGTGTAGGACCCAGAATATGGCGAGAAACCCTGAAGAACATGGAAAATTAAAACTCTCACTGAAGGACCTGGAATATGGTGAGAAACCCTGAAAAACATGGAAAATTAAAAATTCACAATGTAGGACCCAGAATAATGCAAGAAACCCTGAAAAACGTGGAAAATTAAAAACTCACACTGAAGGACCTGGAATATGAGAAGAAATCCTGAAAAACATGAAAAATTAACAACTCACACTCAAGGATCTGGAATATTGGGGAAATCCTGAAAAATATGGAAAATTAAACATTCCCACTGAAGGACCGTGAATATGGGGATAAACCCTGAAAAACATGGAAAATTAAAAACTCACACTCAAGGATCTGGAATACGGCAAGAATCCCTGAAAAACGTGGAATATTAAAAACTCACACTGAAGGACCTGGAACATGGCAAGAAATCCTGAAAAACATGAAAAATTAACAACTCACACTCAAGGATCTGGAATATTGGGAGAAATCCTCAAAAATGTAGAAAATTAAAAACTCCCACTGAAGGACCGGGAATATGGCTAGAAAACCTGAAAAATATGGAAAATTAAAAACTCATACTGAGGGACCCAGAATATGGCGAGAAACCCTGAAAAACATGGAAAATTAAAAACTCACAGTGAAGGACCTGGAATATGCGAGAAACACTGAAAAACGCCGAAAATTAGAAACTCACCCTGTAGGACCCAGAATATGGCAAGAAACCCTGAAAAATATCGAAAATTAAAAACTCACACTGAAAGACTCAGAATATGGCGAGAAAACCTGAAAAAGGTGGAAAATAAAAAAATTCACACTGTAGGACCAGAATATGGTGAGAAACCCTGAAAAACGTGGAAAATTAAAAACTCACACTGAAGGACCTGGAATAAGGCAAGAAATCTTAAAAAACATGAAAAATTAACAACTCACACTCGAGGATCTGGAATATGGCAAGAATCCTAAAAAAACATGTAAAATGAAAAAAATCACACTGTAAGACCCAGAATATGGCGAAAAATTTTTTTAAAAAAGTGGAAAATTAAAAACTCACACTCAAGGATCTAGAATATGGCAAGAATCCCTGAAAACGTGGAAAATTAAAAACTCACACTGAAGGACCTGGAACATGGCAAGAAATCCTGAAAAACATGAAAAATTAACAACTCACACTCAAGGATCTGGAATATTGGGAGAAATCCTCAAAAATGTAGAAAATTAAAAACTCCCACTGAAGAACCAGGAATATGGCGAGACACCCTGAAAAACATGGAAAATTAAAAACTCATACTGAAGGACCCAGAATATGGCGAGAAACCCTGAAAATCATGGAAAATTAAAAACGCATAGTGAAGGACCTGGAATTATCGAGAAACCCTGAAAAACGTGGAAAATTAGAAACTCACCCCGTAGGACCCAGAATATAGCGAGAAACCCTGAAAAACCTCGAAAATTAAAAATTCACACTGAAAGACCCAGAACATGGCAAGAAACCCTGAAAAAGGTGGAAAATAAAAAAAAAATTCACACTGTAGGACCCAGAATATGGTAAGAAACCCTAAAAAACGTGGAAACTTAACAACTCACATAGAAGGACCTGGATTATGGCAAGAAATCCTGAAAAACATGAAAAATTAACAACTCACACTCAAGGATCTGGAATATGGAAAGAATCATGAAAAACGTGTAAAATGAAAAAATCACACTGTAGGACCCAGAATATGGGGAGAAATCCTAAAAAAAATGTGGAAAATTAAAAACTCACACTGAAGGACCCAGAATAAGTTGAGGAACCCTGAAAATCGTGGAAAATTAAATCCTAATACTGAAGGACATCGAATATGGTGAGAAAACCTGAAAATCATGGAAAATTAAAAACTCACACTTAAGGATTCAGAAAATGGCGAGAAACCCTGAAAAAAGGTGGAAAATTAAAAATTCACATTGTAGGACTCAGAATATGGCAAAAAAAACCCGAAAACGTGGAAAATTTAAAACTCACACTGAAGGACCTGTAATATGCCGAGAAAACCTGAAAAACATGGAAAATTAAAAACTCATACTGAGGGACCCAGAATATGGCGAGAAACCCTGAAATACATGGAAAATTAAAAACTCACAGTGAAGGACCTAGAATATGCGAGAAACCCTGAAAAACGTGGAAAATTAGAAACTCACCCTGTAGGACCCAGAATATGGCAAGAAAACCTGAAATAGTTGGAAAAAGAAAGGTTCACAGTGTACGACCCAGAATATGGCGAGAAACCCTGAAGAACATGGAAAATTAAAACTCTCACTGAAGGACCTGGAATAATGTGAGAAACCCTGAAAAACATGGAATTTTAAAAATTCACACTGTAGGACCCAGAATAATGCAAGAAACCCTGAAAAACGTGGAAAATTAAAAACTCACACTAAAGGACCTGGAATATGAGAAGAAATCCTGAAAAACATGAAAAATTAACAACTCACACTCAAGGATCTGGAATATTGGGGAAATCCTGAAAAATATGGAAAATTAAACATTCCCACTGAAGGACCGTGAATATGGGGATAAACCCTGAAACACATGGAAAATTAAAAACTCACACTCAAGGATCTGGAATATGGCAAGAATCCCTGAAAAATGTGGAAAATTAAAAACTCACACTGAAGGACCTGGAACATGGCAAGAAATCCTGAAAAACATGAAAAATTAACAATTCACACTCAAGGATCTGGAATATTGGGAGAAATCCTCAAAAATGTAGAAAATTAAAAACTCCCACTGAAGGACCAGGAATATGGCGAGAAACCCTGAAAAACATGGAAAATTAAAAACTCATACTGAAGGACCCAGAATATGGCGAGAAACCCTGAAAAACATGGAAAATTAAAACCGCACAGTGAAGGACCTGGAATATGCGAGAAACCCTGAAAAACGTGGAAAATTAGAAACTCACCCTGTAGGACCCAGAATATGTCGAGAAACCCTGAAAAATATCGAAAATTAAAAACTCACACTGAAAGACCCAGAATATGGCGAGAAACCCTGAAAAAGGTGGAAAATAAAAAAATTCACACTGTAGGACCCAGAATATGGTGAGAAACCCTGAAAAATGTGGAAAATTAAAAACTCACACTGAAGGACCTGGAATAAGGCAAGAAATCTTTAAAAACATGAAAAATTAACAACTCACACTCGAGGATCTGGAATATGGCAAGAATCCTAAAAAACATGTAAAATGAAAAAAATCACATTGTAAGACCCAGAATATGGCGAAAAATCCTTTTAAAAACGTGGAAAGTTAAAAACTCACACTGAAGGACCCAAAATATGGCGAGAAACCCTCAAAAACATGGAAAATTAAAAACTCACACTGAAGGACCTGGAATATGGCAAGAAATCCTGAAAAACATGAAAAATTAGCAACTCTCACTGAAAGATCTGGAATATTGTGAGAAATCCTGAAAAATATGGAAAATTAAAAACTCCCACTGAAGGACCGGGAATATGCCCTGAAACCCTGAAAAGCGTGAAAAATAAAAAACTCACACTGATGGACCTGTAATATGGCGAGAAACACTGAAAAACATGGAAAATTAACAACTCACACTCAAGGATCTGGAATATTGGGAGAAATCCTAAAAAAAGTAGAAAATTAAAAACTCCCACTGAAGGACCGGGAATATGGCTAGAAAACCTGAAAAACATGGAAAATTAAAAACTCATACTGAGGGACCCAGAATATGGCGAGAAACCCTGAAATACATGGAAAATTAAAAACTCACAGTGAAGGACCTAGAATATGGGAGAAACCCTGAAAAACGCCGAAAATTAGAAACTCACCCTGTAGGACCCAGAATATGGCAAGAAACCCTGAAATAGTTGGAAAAAGAAAAGTTCAAAGTGTAGGACCCAGAATATGGCGAGAAACCCTGAAGAACATGGAAAATTAAAACTCTCACTGAAGGACCAGGAATATGGTGAGAAACCCTGAAAAACATGAAAAATTAAAAATTCACACTGTAGGACCCAGAATAATGCAAGAAACACTGAAAAACGTGGAAAATTAAAAACTCACACTGAAGGAACTGGAATACGAGAAGAAATCCTGAAAAACATGAAAAATTAACAACTCACACTCAAGGATCTGGAATATTGGGGAAATCCTGAAAAATATGGAAAATTAAACATTCGCACTGAAGGACCGTGAATATGGGGATAAACCCTGAAAAACATGGAAAATTAAAAACTCACACTCAAGGATCAGGAATATGGCAAGAATCCCTGAAAAACGTGGAAAATTAAAAACTCACACTGAAGGACCTGGAATATGGCAAGAAATCCTGAAAAACATGAAAAATTAGCAACTCTCACTGAAAGATCTGGAATATTGCGAGAAATCCTGAAAAATATGGAAAATTAAAAACTCCCACTGAAGGACCGGGAATATGCCCTGAAACCCTGAAAAGCGTGAAAAATAAAAAACTCACACTGATGGACCTGTAATATGGCGAGAAACACTGAAAAACATGGAAAATTAACAACTCACACTCAAGGATCTGGAATATTGGGAGAAATCCTAAAAAAAGTAGAAAATTAAAAACTCCCACTGAAAGACCGGGAATATGGCTAGAAAACCTGAAAAACATGGAAAATTAAAAACTCATACTGAGGGACCCAGAATATGGCGAGAAACCCTGAAATACATGGAAAATTAAAAACTCACAGTGAAGGACCTAGAATATGGGAGAAACCCTGAAAAACGCCGAAAATTAGAAACTCACCCTGTAGGACCCAGAATATGGCAAGAAACCCTGAAATAGTTGGAAAAAGAAAAGTTCAAAGTGTAGGACCCAGAATATGGCGAGAAACCCTGAAGAACATGGAAAATTAAAACTCTCACTGAAGGACCAGGAATATGGTGAGAAACCCTGAAAAACATGGAAAATTAAAAATTCACACTGTAGGACCCAGAATAATGCAAGAAACACTGAAAAACGTGGAAAATTAAAAACTCACACTGAAGGAACTGGAATACGAGAAGAAATCCTGAAAAACATGAAAAATTAACAACTCACACTCAAGGATCTGGAATATTGGGGAAATCCTGAAAAATATGGAAAATTAAACATTCGCACTGAAGGACCGTGAATATGGGGATAAACCCTGAAAAACATGGAAAATTAAAAACTCACACTCAAGGATCAGGAATATGGCAAGAATCCCTGAAAAACGTGGAAAATTAAAAACTCACACTGAAGGACCTGGAACATGGTAAGAAATCCAGAAAAACATGAAAAATTAACAACTCACACTCAAGGATCTGGAATATTGGGAGAAATCCTCAAAAATGTAGAAAATTAAAAACTCCCACTGAAGGACCGGGAATATGGCTAGAAAACCTGAAAAACATGGAAAATTAAAAACTCATACTGAGGGACCCAGAATATGGCGAGAAACCCTGAAATACATGGAAAGTTAAAAACTCACAGTGAAGGACCTAGAATATGCGAGAAACCCTGAAAAACGTGGAAAATTAGAAACTCACCCTGTAGGACCCAGAATATGGCAAGAAACCCTGAAATAGTTGGAAAAAGAAAGGTTCACAGTGTAGGACCCAGAATATGGCGAGAAACCCTGAAGAACATGGAAAATTAAAACTCTCACTGAAGGACCTGGAATATGGCGAGAAACCCTGAAAAACATGGAAAATTAAAAATTCACACTGTATGACTCAGAATAATGCAAGAAATCCTGAAAAACGTGGAAAATTAAAAACTCACACTGAGGAGACTGCTTTGGTTGGAGAGGGAGAAATCCGGACTACATAAGGCCACAAGCCTCTTCTGGTCAGAAAAGCATCGGGGTAGCTAGGGCGCAGGGTCGGCTGACACTCGCCAGCTACCCTCAACACCCGCCACAGGATCTTAAGACTTCTGGTGAGTGGAACACAGCTTCTTCTCCAATCCAATTGCGTGCGGGACCTGAGACTGCATTAGTTAGGGAAGCAGAAACCGGCCTGAGTAGGGCCACAGGCCTCATCCGGTCAGAAAAGCACCGGGGTAGCTAGGGCTCAGGGTCGGCTGACACTCGCCAGCTACCCACAATACCCGCCACAGGATCTTAAGACTTCTGGAGAGTGGAACACAGCTTCTGCTCCAATCCAATTGCGCGCGGGACCTGAGACTGCATTAGTTAGGGAAGCAGAAAACCGGCCTGAGTAGGACCACAGGCCTCTTCCGGCTGGACCAGCACCGGGGTACTGCCAGCTACCCACAACCCCCGCCACAGGATTTTGAGACTGCTGGTGAGTGGAACACAGCTTCTGCTCCAATCTTTAAACAGTGACAACGACAACAACTAACCCCAGAGATTACCAGATGGCGAAAGGTAAACGTAATAATCTTACTAACAGAAACCAAGACAACTCACCATCATCAGAACCCAGCACTTCCACTTCGCCCAGTCCAGGGCACCCCAACACACCGGAAAAGCTAGACATGGATCTAAAAGCATATCTCCTGATGATGGTAGAGGACTTCAAGAAGGACTTTAATAACACACTTAAAGAAATACAAAGGAACACTGGTAAACAGGTAGAAGACAGTAAGAGGAAGCACAAAAATCCCTTAAAGAATTGCAGGAGAACACTGCTAAAGAGTTACAAATCCTTAAAGAAAAACAGGATAACCTAATCAAACAGGTAGAAGTCCTTAATGAAAAACAGGAAAACACATCCAAACAGATGATGGAAATGAACAAAACCATACTAGACCTAAAAAGGGAAGTAGACACAATAAAGAAAACCCAAAATGAGGCAACACTGGAGATAGAAACCCTAGGAAAGAAATCTGGAACCATAGATACCAGCATCAGCAACAGAATACAAGAGATGGAAGAGAGAATCTCAGGTGCAGAAGATTCCATAGAGAACATCGGCACAACAATCAAGGAAATGTAAAATGCAAAAAGATCCTAACTCAAAACATCCAAGAAATACAGGACACAATGAGAAGACCAAACCTACGGATAATAGGAGTGGATGAGAATGAAGATTTTCAACTCAAAGGACCAGCAAACATCTTCAACAAAATTATAGAAGAAAACTTCCCAAATCTAAAGAAAGAGATGCCCATGAACATACAAGAAGCCTACAGAACTCCAAATAGACTGGACCAGAAAAGAAATACCTCCCGACACATAATAATCAGAACAACAAATGCTCTACATAAAGATAGAATACTAAAAGCAGTAAGAGAAAAAGGCCAAGTAACATATAAAGGCAAGCCTATCAGAATTACACCATATTTCTCACCAGAGACTATGAAAGCCAGAAGATCCTGGACGGATGTTATACAGACACTAAAAGAACACAAATTCCAGCCCAGGCTACTATACCCAGCCAAACTCTCAATTAACATAGATGGAGAAACCAAAGTATTCCACGACAAAACCAAATTCACACATTATCTCTCCACGAATCCAGCCCTTCAAAGGATAATAACAGAAAAAAAAACAATACAAGGACAGGAACCACGCCCTAGAAACAACAAGAAGGTAATCCCTCAACAAACCTAAAAGAAGACAGCCACAATAACAGAATGCCAACTTTAACAACAAAAATAACAGGAAACAACAATTACTTTTCCTTAATATCTCTTAATATCAATGGACTCAACTACCCGATAAAAAGACATAGACTAACAAACTGGCTACACAAACAAGACCCAACATTTTGCTGCTTACAGGAAACTCATCTCAGAGAAAAAGATAGACACTACCTCAGAATGAAAGGCTGGAAAACAATTTTCCAAGCAAATGGTATGAAGAAACAAGCTGGAGTAGCCATTCTAATATCTGATAAGATTGACTTCCAACCCAAAGTCATTAAAAAAGACAGGGAGGGACACTTCATACTCATCAAAGGTAAAATCCTCCAAGAGGAACTATCAATCCTGAATATCTATGCTCCAAATACAAAGGCAGCCACATTCATTAAAGAAACTTTAGTAAATCTCAAAGCACACATTGCACCTCATACAATAATAGTGGGAGACTTCAACACACCACTTTCACCAATGGACAGATCATGGAAACAGAAACTAAACAGGGACACAGAGAAACTAAGGGAAATTATGAATCAAATGGATCTGGCAGATATCTACAGAACATTCTATCCTAAAACAAAAGAATATACCTTCTTCTCAGCACCTCATGGTACCTTCTCCAAAATTGACCACATAATTGGTCACAAAACAGGCCTCAACAGATACAAAAATATTGAAATTGTCCCATGCATCCTATCAGATCACCATGGACTAAGGCTGAGCTTCAATAACAAAATAAATAATAGGAAGCCAACCTTCACGTGGAAACTGAACAACACTCTTCTCAATGATACCTTGGTCAAGGAAGGAATAAAGAAAGAAATTAAGGACTTTTTAGAGTTCAATGAAAATGAAGCCACAACATACCCAAACTTATGGGACGCAATGAAAGCATTTCTAAGAGGAAAACTCATAGCTCTGAGTGCCTCCAAAAGGAAACTAGAGAGAGCACACATTAGCAACTTGACAACATACCTAAAAGCACTAGAACAAAAGGAAGCAAATTCACCCAAGAGGAGTAGACGGCAGGAAATAATCAAACTCAGGGGCGAAATCAACCAAGTGGAAACAAGAAAAACTATTCAAAGAATCAACCAATCAAGGAGCTGGTTCTTTGAGAAAATCAACAAGATAGATAAACCCTTAGCCAGACTAACTAGAGGGCACAGGGAAAGCATCCTAATTAACAAAATCAGAAATGAAAAAGGAGACATAACAACAGATCCTGAAGACATCCAAAACACCATCAGATCCTTCTACCAAAGGCTATACTCAACAAAACTGGAGAACCTGGATGAAATGGAGAAGCCCTAGACAGATACCAGGTACCAAAGTTGAATCAAGATCAGGTTAATGATCTAAACAGCCCTATATCCCCCAAAGAAATAGAAGCAGTCATTAATAGTCTCCCAACTAAAAAAAGCCCAGGACCAGATGGGTTTAGTGCAGAGTTCTATCAGACCTTCAAAGAAGATCTAATCCCAGTTCTTCACAAACTATTCCACAAAATAGAAACAGAAGGAACTCTACCCAACTCATTCTATGAAGCCACAATTACTCTGATACCTAAACCACAAAAAGACCCAACAAAGATAGAAAACTTCAGACCAATATCCCTTATGAATATTGATGCAAAAATCCTCAATAAAGTTCTTGCTAACCGAATCCAAGAACACATCAAAACAATCATCCATCCTGACCAAGTAGGTTTCATCCCAGGGATGCAGGGATGGTTCAATATACGGAAATCCATCAACGTAATCCAGTATATAAACAAACTCAAAGACAAAAACCACATGGTCATCTCGTTAGATGCGGAAAAAGCATTTGACAAGATCCAACACCCATTCATGATAAAAGTCTTGGAAAGATCAGGAATTCAAGGCCCATACCTAAACATGATAAAAGCAATCTACAGCAAACCAATAGCCAACATCAAAGTAAATGGTGAGAAGCTTGAAGCAATCCCTCTAAAATCAGGGACTAGATAAGGCTGTCCACTTTCTCCATACCTATTCAACATTGTACTTGAAGTCCTAGCCAGAGCAATTCGACAACAAAAGGAGATCAAAGGCATACAAATTGGAAAAGATGAAGTCAAAATATCACTCTTTGCAGATGATATGATAGTATATATAAGTGACCCTAAAAATTCCACCAGAGAACTCCTAAGCCTGATAAACAGCTTCGGTGAAGTAGCTGGATATAAAATTAACTCAAACAAATCAATGGCCTTTCTCTACACAAAGAATAAACAGGCTGAGAAAGAAATTAGGGAAACAACACCCTTCTCAATAGTCACAAATAATATTAAATATCTTGGTGTGACTCTAACTAAGGAAGTGAAAGATCTGTATAATAAAAACTTCAAGTACTGAAGAAGGAAATTATAGAAGATCTCAGAAGATGGAAAGATCTCCCATGCTCATGGATTGGCAGGATCAACATTGTAAAAATGGCTATCTTGCCAAAAGCAATCTACAGATTCAATGCAATCCCCATCAAAATTCCAAATCAATTCTTCAACGAATTAGAAAGTGCAATCTGCAAATTCATCTGGAATAACAAAAAAACTAGGATATCAAAAACTCTTCTCAAGGATAAAAGAACCTCTGGTGGAATCACCATGCCGGACCTAAAGCTCTAATATAGAGCAATTGTGATAAAAACTGCATGGTACTGGTATAGTGACAGACAAATAGACCAATGGAATACAATTGAAGACCCAGAAATGAATCCACACACCTACGGTCACTTGATCTTCGACAAGGGAGCTAAAAACATCCAGTGGAAGAAAAACAGCATTTTCAACAAATGGTGCTGGCACAACTGGTTGTTAACATGTAGAAGAATGCGAATCGATCCATTCCTATCTCCTTGTACTAAGGTCAAGTCTAAGTGGATCAAGGAACTTCACATAAAACCAGAGACACTGAAACCTATAGAGGAGAAAGTGGAGAAAAGCCTTGAAGATATGGGCACAGGGGAAAAAATTCCTGAATAGAACAGTAATGGTGTGCTGTAAGATCGAGAATTGACAAGTGGGACCTCATGAAACTGCAAAGCTTCTGCAAGGCTAAAGACACCATCAATAAGACAAAAAAACCACCAAAGATTGGGAAAGGATCTTCACCTATCCTAAATCAGATAAGGGACTAATATCCAATATATATAAAGAACTCAAGAAGGTGGACTCCAGAAAGTCAAATATCCCCATTAAAAAATGGGGCTCAGAACTGAACAAAGAATTCTCACCTGAGGAATACCGAATGGCAGAGAAGCACCTGAAAAAATGTTCAACATCCTTAATCATCAGGGAAATGCAAATCAAAACAACCCTGAGATTCCACCTCACACCAGTCAGAATGGCTAAGATCAAAAATTCAGGTGACAGCAGATGCTGGCGAGGATGTGGAGAAAGAGGAACACTCCTCCATTGTTGGTGTGATTGCAAGCTTGTACAACCACTCTGGAAATCAGTCTGGCGGTTCCTCAGAAAATTGGACATAGTACTACCGGAGGATCCAGCAATACCTCTCCTGGGCATATATCCAGAAGATGTCCCAACCGGTAAAAAGGACACATGCTCCACTATGTTCATAGCAGCCCTATTTATAATAGCCAGAAGCTGGAAAGAACCCAGATGTCCCTCAACAGAGGAATGGATACAGAAATTATGGTACATTTACACAATGGAGTACTACTCAGCTATTAAAAAGAATGAATTTATGAAATTCCTAGCCAAATGGATGGACCTGGAGGGCATCATCTTGAGTGAAGTAACACAATCACAAAAGAACTCACACAATATGTATTCACTGATAAGTGGATATTAGCCCAAAACTTAGGATACCCAAGATATAAGATACAATTTGATAAACGCATGAAACTCAAGAAGAATGAAGACCAAAGTGTGGACACTGTGCACCTTCTTAGAATTGGGAACAAAACACCCAGGGAAGGAGTTACAGAGACAAAGTCCGTAGCTGTGATGAAAGGATAGACCATTTAGAGACTGCCGTATCCAGGGATCCATCCCATAATTAGCTTCTAAACGCTGACACCATTGCATACACTAGCAAGATTTTGCTGAAAGGACCCAAATATAGCTGTCTCTTGTGAGACGATGCCGGGGCCTAGCAAACACAGGAGTGGATGTTCACAGTCAGCTATTGGATGTATCACAGGGCTCCCAATGGAGAAGCTAGAGAAAGTACCCAAGAAGCTAAAGGGATCTGCAACCCTATTGTTGGAACAACATGATGTACTAACCAGAACCCCAGAGCTCTTGTCTCTAGCTGCATATGTATCGAAAGATTACCTTGTCGGCCATCAATGGAAAGAGAGGCCCATTGGACTTGCAAACTTTATATGCCCCAATATAGGGGAATTCCAGGGCCAAAAGAATGGGAATGGGTGGGTAGGGAAGTGGGGGGCGCTATGGGGGACTTTTGGGATAGCATTGGAAATGTAATTGAGGAATATATGTAATAAAAATATTAAAAATTTAAAAAAAACTCACACTGAAGGACCTGGAATACGAGAAGAAATCCTGAAAAACATGAAAAATTAACAACTAACACTCAAGGATCTGGAATATTGGGGAAATCCTGAAAAATATGGAAAATTAAACATACGCACTGAAGGACCGTGAATATGAAGATAAACCCTGAAAAACATGGAAAATTAAAAACTCACACTCAAGGATCTGGAATATGGCAAGAATCCCTGAAAAACGTGGAAAATTAAAAACTCACACTGAAGGACCTGGAACATGGCAAGAAATCCTGAAAAACATGAAAAATTAACAACTCACACTCAAGGATCTGGAATATTGGGAGAAATCCTCAAAAATGTAGAAAATTTAAAACTCCCACTGAAGTACCAGGAATATGGCGAGAAACCCTGAAAAACATGGAAAATTAAAAACTCATACTGAAGGACCCAGAATATGGCGAGAAACCCTGAAAAACATGGAAAATTAAAAACGCACAGTGAAGGACCTGGAATTATCGAGAAACCCTGAAAAACGTGGGAAATTAGAAACTCACCCCGTAGGACCCAGAATATAGCGAGAAACCCTGAAAAACCTCGAAAATTAAAAATTCACACTGAAAGTCCCAGAACATGGCGAGAAACCCTGAAAAAGGTGGAAAAAAAAATTCACACTGTAGGACCCAGAATATGGTAAGAAACCCTGAAAAACGTGGAAAATTAACAACTCACATAGAAGGACCTGGATTATGGCAAGAAATCCTGAAAAACATGAAAAATTAACAACTCACACTCAAGGATCTGGAATATGGAAAGAATCATGAAAAACATGTAAAATGAAAAAATCACACTGTAGGACCCAGAATATGGTGAGAAATCCTAAAAAAAACGTGGAAAATTAAAAACTCACACTGAAGGACCCAAAATATGGCGAGAAACCCTCAAAAACATGGAAAATTAAAAATTCACACTGTAGGACCCAGAATAAGTTGAGGAACCCTGAAAATCATGGAAAATTAAATCCTAATACTGAAGGATATCGAATATGGCGAGAAAACCTGAAAATCATGGAAAATTAAAAACTCACACTTAAGGATTCAGAAAATGGCGAGAAACCCTGAAAAAAGGTGGAAAATTAAAAATTCACATTGTAGGACTCAGAATATGGCAAAAAAAACCCGAAAACGTGGAAAATTTAAAACTCACACTGAAGGACCTGTAATATGCCGAGAAAACCTGAAAAACATGGAAAATTAAAAACTCACAATGAAGGACCCAGAATATGGCCAGAAACACTGAAAAAGGTGGAAAATTAAAAATTCACATTATCAAACCCAAAATATGGTGAGATCCCTGAAAAAAGTAAAAAATTAAAAACTCACACTAAAGGACCTGGAATATGGCTAGAAACCCTGAAAAACATGGAAAATTAAATATTCACAATGTAGGACTCAGAATATGGCAAAAAACCATGAAAACGTGGAAAATTTCAAACTCACTCTGAAGGACCAGGAATATGCCGAGAAAACCTGAATAACATGGAAAATAAAAAACTCACACTAAAGGACCCAGAATATGACGAGAAACGCTGAAAAATTTGGAAAATTAAAAATACACAGTGTAGGATCCAGAATAATGCGAGAAACCCTGAAAAACGTGGAAAATTAAAAACTCACACTGAAGGACTTGCAATATGGCAAGAATTCCTGAAAAACATGAAAAATTAACAATTCACACTCAAGGATCTGGAATATAGCAAGAAATCTTGAAAAATGTGAAAAATTAAAAACTTTCACTAAAGGACCGGGAATATGGCGAGAAACCCTGAAAAACGTGGAATATTAAAAACTCACAATGAAGGACCTGGATAAGAGAAGAAATCCTGAAAAACATGAAAAATTAACAACTCACACTCAAGGATCTGGAATATTGGGGAAATCCTGAAAAATATGGAAAATTAAACATTCGCACTGAAAGACCGTGAATATGGGGATAAACCCTGAAAAACATGGAAAATTAAAAATTCACATTAGGACCCAGAATATTGCAAGAAACCCTGAAAAACATGGAAAATTAACAACTCACACTCATGATCAAGAATATGGCAAGAAACCCTGAAAATGTGAAAAATTAAAAAGGCACAATGAAGGACCTGGAATTGGCGAGAATCCCTGAAAAACATGGAAAATTAAAAACTCACACAGAAGGACATAGAATATTGCGAAAAATCCTGAAAAAGGTGGAAAATTAAAAACTCACACTGTTGTACCCAGAATATGGCGAGAAACCCTGAAGAAGTTGGAAAATTCAAATTCACACTGTAGGACCCAGAATAATGTGAGCAACCCTGAAAAACTTGGAAAATTAAAAACTCACACTGAGGACACAGAATATGGCGAGAAACCCTGAAAAAGGTGGAAAATTAAAAATTCACACTGTAGGACCCAGAATATGTATAGAAACTCTGAAAAACATGGAAAATCAAAACTCACACTGAAGGACCTGAAATATGGCCAGAAACCCTCAAAAACATGGAAAATTAAATATTCACAATGTAGGACTCAGAATATGGCAAAAAACCATGAAAACGTGGAAAATTTCAAACTCACTCTGAAGGACCAGGAATATGCCGAGAAAACCTGAATAACATGGAAAATAAAAAACTCACACTAAAGGACCCAGAATATGACGAGAAACGCTGAAAAATTTGGAAAATTAAAAATACACAGTGTAGGACCCAGAATAATGCGAGAAACCCTGAAAAACGTGGAAAATTAAAAAACCTCACACTGAAGGACTTGCAATATGGCAAGAATTCCTGAAAAACATGAAAATTAACAATTCACACTCAAGGATCTGGAATATAGCAAGAATCTTGAAAAATGTGAAAAATTAAAAACTTTCACTAAAGGACCGGGAATATGGCGAGAAACCCTGAAAAACGTGGAATATTAAAAACTCACAATGAAGGACCTGGATAAGAGAAGAAATCCTGAAAAACATGAAAAATTAACAACTCACACTCAAGGATCTGGAATATTGGGGAAATCCTGAAAAATATGGAAAATTAAACATTCGCACTGAAAGACCGTGAATATGGGGATAAACCCTGAAAAACATGGAAAATTAAAAATTCACATTAGGACCCAGAATATTGCAAGAAACCCTGAAAAACATGGAAATTAACAACTCACACTCATGATCAGGAATATGGCAAGAAACCCTGAAAAATGTGAAAAATTAAAAAGGCACAATGAAGGACCTGGAATTGGCGAGAATCCCTGAAAAACATGGAAAATTAAAAAACTCACACAGAAGGACATAGAATATTGCGAAAAATCCTGAAAAAGGTGGAAAATTAAAAACTCACACTGTTGTACCCAGAATATGGCGAGAAACCCTGAAGAAGTTGGAAAATTCAAATTTACACTGTAAGACCCAGAATAATGTGAGCAACCCTGAAAAACTTGGAAAATTAAAAACTCACACTGAGGACACAGAATATGGTGAGAAACCCTGAAAAAGGTGGAAAATTAAAAATTCACACTGTAGGACCCAGAATATGTATAGAAACTCTGAAAAACATGGAAAATCAAAACTCACACTGAAGGACCTGGAATATGGCCAGAAACCCTCAAAAACATGGAAAATTAAAAACTCACACTCAAGGATCCGGAATATGGTGAGACACCCTGAAAAACGTGGAAAATTAAAACTCACACTGAAGAACCCAAAATATGGTGAGAAACCCTGAAAAACGTGGAAAATTAAAAACGCACACTGAAGGACCTAGAATTGGTACGAAATCCTGAAAAATATGGAAAATTAAAAACTCACACTGAAGGACATAGAACATGGCGAGAAACCCCAAAAAGGTGGAAAATTAAAATTTCACAGTGTAGGAAGCAGAATATGGTGAGAAACCCTGGAAAACATGGAAAAATAAAAACTCACACTGAAGGACCTGGAATATGGTGAGAAACCCTGAAAAACGTGGAAAATTAAAAACTCACACTGTAGGACCCAAACTATGGCGAGAAACCCTGAAAAATGTGGAAAATTAAAAATTCACACTGTAGGACCCAGAATATGTATAGAAACTCTGAAAAACATGGAAAATCAAAACTCACACTGAAGGACCTGGAATATGGCCAGAAACCATCAAAAACGTGGAAAATTAAAATTCACACTGTAGGACCCAGAATATTGCGAGAAACCCTAAAAAAAGTGGAAAATTGAAAACTCCCACTGCAGGACCGGGAATATGGCGAGAAACCCTGAAAACATGGAAAATTAACAACTCACACTCAAGTTCAGGAATATGGCAAGAAACCCTAACAAATGTGGAAAATTAAAAACTCACAATGTAGGACCCAGAATGTGTCAAGAAACCCTGAAAAACGTAAAAAATTTAAAAATCACACTGAAGGAACTGGAATATGGCCAGAAACCCTCAAAAACGTGGAAAATTAAAATTTCACACTCTAGGACACAGAATATGGCGAGAAACCCTAAAAAACGTGGATAATTCAACATTCACTCTGTAGAACCAGAATATGGCGAGAAACCCTGAAAAAAATTGGAAAATTAAAAACTCACACTGAAGGACCTGTAATATGGCAAGAAATCCTGAAAAATATGAAAAAATTAACAACTAACACTCAAGGATCTGGAATATTGCGAGAAATCCTGAAAAAAATGTGGAAAATTAAACACTCCCACTGAAGGACGGGAATATGGCAAGAAACCCAAGAAAACATGTAAAATTAACAACTCACACTCATGATCAGGAATATGGCAAGAAAACCTGAAAAATATGGAAAATTAAAAACTCTCACTGAAAGACATAGAATATTGCGAGAAATACTGAAAATGGTGGAAAATTAAAAACTCACACTGTTGGACCCAGAATATGGCGAGAAACCCTGAAAAACATGTAAAATTAACAACTCACACTCATGATCATATGGCAAGAAACCCTGAAAAATGTGAAAGTTCAAAACGCACACTAAAGGACCTGGACTTGGCAAGAATCGCTGAAAAACATGGAAATTAAAAACTCACACTGAAGGACATAGAATATTGTGAGAAATCCTGAAAGAGGTAGAAATTAAAAACTAACACTGTTGGACACAGAATATGGCGAGAAACCTGTAAATCGTGGAAAATTAAAAAATCACACTGAAGGACCTGGAATATGGCTAGAAACCCTCAAAAACTTGGAAAATTAAAAATTCACACTCTAGGACACAGAATATGGCGAGAAACCCTAAAAAAACGAGGAAAATTCAAAATTGACACAGTAGGAACAGAATATGGCAAGAAAACCTGAAAAAATTGGAAAATTAAAAACTCACACTGAAGAACCAGGCATATGATGAGAAACCTTAAAAAACGTGGAAAATTAAAAATCACACTGAAGGACCTGGAATATGGCAAGAAATCCTGAAAAATATGAAAAATTAACAACTAACACTCAAGGATCTGGAATATTGCGAGAAATCCTGAAAAATGTGGAAAATGAAAAACTCCCACTGAAGGACCGGGAATATGGCGAGAACCCTGAAAAATTTGGAAAATTAAAAACTCACTTGAAGGACACAGAATATGGCGAGAAACCCTGAAAAACATGGAAAATTAGCAACTCACACTCATGATCAGGAATATGGCAAGAAACCCTGAAAATGTGGAAAATTAAAACGCACACTGAAGGACCTGGAATTGGAGAGAATCCCTGAAAAACATGGAAAATTAAAAACTCACAAGGACGACATAGAATATTGCGAGAAATCCTGAAAATAGTAGAAAATTAAAAACTCACACTTTAGGACCCAGAATATGGCAAGAACCCTGAAAACATTGAAAAATAAAACCTCACACTGAGTGACCTGGTATATGGCGAGAAACCCTGAAAAACGTGGAAAATTAAAAACTCACACTGAAGGACCTGGAATATGGCGAGAAACCCTGAAAACGTGGAAAATTAAAAATTCACACTGTAGCACCCAGAATAATGCGAGAAAACATAAAAACGTGAAAAATTAAAAATTCACACTGAGGACACAGAATATGGCGAGAAACCCTAAAAAACGTGGATAATCCAAATTCACACTGTAGGACCAGAATATGGCGAGAAACCCTGAACAACGTGGAAAATTAAAAACTCACACTGAAGGACATGGAATATGGCAAGAAATCCTGAAAAATATGAAAATTAACCACTACCACTCAAGGATCTGGAATATTGCGAGAAATCCTGAAAAATGTGGAAAATTAAAAACTCCCACTGAAGGACCGGGAATATGGCGAGAAACCCTGAAAAACATGTAAAATTAACAACTCACACTCATGATCAGAAATATGGCAAGAAACCCTGAAAAATGTGGAAAATTAAAACCGCACAAAAAGGACCTGGACTTGGCAGTAATCGCTACAAAACTTGGAAAATTAAAAACTCACACTGAAGGACATAGAATATTGCGAGAAATCCTGAAAGAGGTGGAAAATTAAAAACTATCACTGTTAGACCAAGAATATGGCGAGAAATCTGAAAAACGTGGAAAATGAAAAAGTCACAATGTAGGACCCAGAATAATGCGAGAAAACGTGAAAAACGTGGAAAATTAAAACTCACACTGTAGGACCCAGAATATGGTGAGAAACCCTGAAAAAGGTGGAAAATTAAACACACACACTAAAGGACCTGGAATTGGCGAGAATCCCTGAAAAATATGGAAAATTAAAAACTCTCACTGAAGGACATAGAATATTGCGAGAAATCCTGAAAATGGTGGAAAATTAAAAACTCACACTGCTGGACCCAGAATATGGCGAGAAACCCTGAAAAACATGTAAAATTAGTAACTCACACTCATGATCATATGGCAAGAAACCCTGAAAAATGTGGAAAGTTCAAAACGGACACTAAAGGACCTGGACTTGGCAAGAATCGCTGAAAAACATGGAAAATTAAAAACTCACAAGGATGACATAGAATATTGCGAGAAATCCTGAAAATAGTGGAAAATTAAATTCTCACACTTTAGGACCCAGAATATGGCGAGAAACCTGAAAAACATTGAAAAATAAAACCTCACACTGAGGGACCTGGCATATGGCGAGAAACCCTGAAAAACGTGGAAAATTAAAAAACTCCCACTGAAGGACCTGGAATATGGCGAGAAACCCTGAAAACGTGGAAAATTTAAAATTCACACTGTAGGACCCAGAATATGTATGGAAATTCTGAAAAACATGGAAAATCAAAACTCACACTGAAGGACCTGGAATATGGCCAGAAACCCTCAAAAACGTGGATAATAAGAATTCACACTGTAGGACCCAGAATATTGAGAGAAACCCTGAAAAATTGGAAAATTGAAAACTCGCACTGAAGGACCGGGAATATGGCGAGAAACCCTGAAAAACATGGAAAATTAACAACTCACACTCAAGATCAGGAATATGGCAAGAAACCCTGACAGATGTGGAAAATTAAAAACTCACAATGTAGGACCCAGAATATGGTGTGAAATCCTGAAAAACGTGGAAAATTAAAATTCACACTGTAGGACCCAGAATGTGGCAAGAAACCCTGAAAAACGTTAAAATTAAAAAATCACACTGAAGGACCTGTAATATGGCCAGAAACCCGCAAAAACGTGGAAAATTAAAAATATACACTCTAGGACACAGAATATGGCGAGAAACCCTAAAAAACATGGATAATTCAAAATTCACACTGTAGGACCAGAATATGGCGAGAAACCCTGAAAAAACTGGAAAATTAAAAACTCACACTGAAGGACCTGGAATATGGCGAGAAACCCTGAAAACGTGGAAATTAAAAATTCACACTGTAGCACCCAGCATACTGCGAGAAAACATGAAAAACGTGGAAAATTAAAAATTCACACTGAGGACACAGAATATGGCGAGAAACCCTAAAAAACGTGGATAATCCAAATTCACACTGTAGGACCAGAATATGGCGAGAAACCCTGAAAAACGTGGAAAATTAAAAACTCACACTGAAGGACATGGAATATGGCAAGAAATCTTGAAAAATATGAAAAATTAACAACTAACACTCATGGATCTGGAATATTGCGAGAAATCCTGAAAAATGTGGAAAATTAAAAAACTCCCACTGAAAGACTGGGAATATGGCGAGAAACCCTGAAAAAAATGTAAAATTAACAACTCACACTCATGATCAGAAATATGGCAAGAAACCCTGAAAAATGTGGAAAATTAAAAACGCACAATAAGGACCTGGACTTGGCAGGAATCGCTAAAAAACTTGGAAAATTAAAAGCTCAGACTGAAGGACATAGTATATTGCGAGAAATCCTGAAAGAGGTGGAAAATTAAAAACTAACACTGTTGGACCCAGACTATGGCGAGAAATCTGAAAAACGTGGAAAATGAAAATTCACACTGTAGGACCCAGAATAATGCGAGAAAACCTGAAAAACGTGGAAAATTAAAAAGTCACACTGAGGACAACACAATATGGTGAGAAACCCTGATAAAGGTAGAAAAATAAAAATTAACACTGTAGGACCCAGAATATGTAGAGAAACTCTGAAAAACATGGGAAATTAAAACTCACACTGAAGGACCTGGAATATGGCTAGAAACCCTCAAAAACGTGGAAAATTAAAAATTCACACTGAAGAACCTGGAATATGGCGAGAAAAAATCAAAACAGTGGAAAATTAAAAATTCATACTGTAGGACCCAGAATATGGCGAGAAACCCTGAAAAAAGTGGAAAATGAAAAACTCCCACTGAAGGACCGGAAAATATGTGGAGAAACCCTGAAAAACTTGGAAAATTAAAAACTCACACTGTAGGACCCAGAATATGGCTAGAAACCATGAAGAACCTAGAAAATTAAAAATTCCCACTAAGGACACAGAATATGGTGAGAAATCCTGAAAAACGTGGAAAATTAAAAATTCGCACTGTAGGACCCAGAATATGTATAGAAACTCTGAAAAACATGGAAAAATCAAAACTCACACTGAAGGACCTGGAATATGGCCAGAAACCCTCAAAAACGTGGAAAATTAAAAATTCACACTGTAGAACCCAGAATATTGAGAGAAACCCTGAAAAAAGTGGAAAATTGAAACCTCCCACTGAAGGACCGGGAATATGGCGAGAAACCCTGAAAAACATGGAAAATTAACAACTCACACTCAAGATCAGGAATATGGCAAGAAAACCTGACAAATGTGGAAAATTAAAAACTCACAATGTAGGACCCAGAATATGGTGTGAAACCCTGAAAAACGTGGAAAATTAAAAATTCACACTGTAGGATCCAGAATGTGGCAAGAAACCCTTAAAAAGGTTAAAAATTTAAAAATCACACTGAAGGACCTGGAATATGGCCAGAAACCTGCAAAAACTTGGAAAATTAAAAATTCACACTCTAGGACACAGAATATGGCGAGAAACCCTAAAAAACATGGATAATTCAAAATTAACACTATAGGACCAGAATATGGCGAGAAACCCTGAAAAAACTGGAAAATTAAAAACTCACACTGAAGAACCTGGCATATGGCGAGAAACCCTGAAAAACGTGGAAAATTAAAAACTCACACCAAAGGACCCAGAATATGGCGAGAAACCCTGAAAAACATGGAAAAATAAAACCTCACACTCAGAGACCTGGCATTCGGCGAGAAACCCTGAAAAACGTGGAAAATTAAAACTCACACTGAAGGAACTGGAATATGGTGAGAAACCCTGAAAAACGTGGAAAAATAAAAATTCACACTTGTAGCACCCAGAATAATACGAGAAAACATGAAAAACGTGGAAAATTAAAAATTCACACCGAGGACACAGAATATGGAGAGAACCCTAAAAAACGTGGATAATTCAAAATTCACACTGTAGGACCAGAATATGGAGAGAAATGCTGGAAAAAATGGAAAATTAAAAACTCACACTGAAGGACATGGAATATGGCAAGAAATCCTGAAAAATATGAAAAATTAACAACTAACACTCAAGGATCTGGAATAATCCGAGAAATCCTGAAAAATGTGGAAAATTAAAAACTCCCACTGAAAGACCGGTAATATGGCGAGAAACCCTGAAAAACATGTAAAATTAACAACTCACACTCATGATCAGAAATATGGCAAGAAACCCTGAAAAATGTGGAAAATTAAAAACGCACATAAAGGACCTAAACTTGGCAGGAATCGCTAAAAAACTTGGAAAAATAAAAACTCACACTGAAGGACATAGAATATTGCGAGAAATCCTGAAAGAGGTGGAAAATTAAAAACTAACACTGTTGGACCCAGACTATGGCGAGAAATCTGAAAAACGTGGAAAATGAAAATTCACACTGTAGGACCCAGAATAATGCGAGAAAACCTGAAAAACGTGGAAAATTAATAAGTCACACTGAGGACACAGAATATGGTGAGAAACACTGAAAAAGGTAGAAAAATAAAAATTCACACTGTAGGACCAAGAATATGTAGAGAAACTCTGAAAAACATGGGAAATTAAAACTCACACTGAAGGACCTGGAATATGGCTAGAAACCCTCAAAAACGTGGAAAATTAAAAATTCACACTGAAGAACCTGGAATATGGCGAGAAAAAATTAAAACCGTGGGAAATTAAAAATTCATACTGTAGGACCCAGAATATGGCGAGAAACCCTGAAAAAAGTGGAAAATGAAAAACTCCACTGAAGGACCGGAAAATATGTGGAGAAACCCTGAAAAACTTGGAAAATTAAAAACTCACACTGTAGGACCCAGAATATGGCTAGAAACCATGAAAAACCTAGAAAATTAAAAATTCCCACTAAGGACACAGAATATGATGAGAAATCCTGAAAAACGTGGAAAATTAAAAATTCGCACTGTAGGACCCAGAATATGTATAGAAACTCTGAAAAACATGGAAAAATCAAAACTCACACTGAAGGACCTGGAATATGGCCAGAAACCCTCAAAAACGTGGAAAATTAAAAATTCACACTGTAGAACCCAGAATATTGAGAGAAACCCTGAAAAAAGTGGAAAATTGAAACCTCCCACTGAAGGACCGGGAATATGGCGAGAAACCCTGAAAAATTTGGAAAATTAAAAACTCACATTGAAGGACCCAGAATATGGCGAAAAACCCTGAAAAACATGGAAAATTAGCAACTCACACTCATGATCAGGAATATGGCAAGAAACCCTGAAAATGTGGAAAATTAAAAACGCACACTGAAGGACCTGGAATTGGAGAGAATCCCTGAAAAACATGGAAAATTAAAAACTCACAAGGACGACATAGAATATTGCGAGAAATCCTGAAAATTATAGAAAATTAAAAACTCACACTTTAGGACCCATATATGGCGAGAAACCCTGAAAAACATTGAAAAATAAAACCTCACACTGAGGGACCTGGCATATGGCGAGAAACCCTGAAAAACGTGGAAAATTAAAAACTCACACTGAAGGACCTGGAATATGGCGAGAAATCCTGAAAACGTGGAAAATTAAAAATCACACTGTAGCACCCAGAATAATGCGAGAAATCATGAAAAACGTGGAAAATTAAAAATAAACACTGAGGACACAGAATATGGCGAGAAACCCTGAAAAACGTGGATAATTCAAAATTCACACTGAAGGACCTGATATTTGGTGACAAACCCTGAATAACGTGGAAAATTAAAAATTCACACTGAGGACACAGAATATGTAGAGAAACTCTGAAAAATATGGAAAATTAAAACGCACACTGAAAGACCTGGAATATGGCCAGAAACCATCAAAACTGGAAATTTAAAAATTCACTCTGAAGGACCTGGAATATGGCGAGAAACACTCAATACGTGGAAAATTAAAAATTCACACTTTAGGATCCAGAATATGGCGAGAAACCCTGAAAAAAAGTGGAAAATAAAAACTCCCACTGAAGGACCGGTAATATGGGGAGAAACCCTGAAAAACATGGAAAATTAACAACTCACACTCAAGATCAGGAATATGGCAAGACACCCTGAAAATGTGAAAAATTAAAAACGCACACTGAAGGACCGGGAATATGGTGAGAAACCCTGAAAAACATGGAAAATTAAAAACTCACACTCAAGGATCCGGAATATGGTGAGACACCCCGAAAAACGTGGAAAATTAAAAACTCACACTGAAGAACCCAGAATATGGCGAGAAACCCTGAAAAACGTGGAAAATTAAAAAATCACACTGAAGGACGTGGAATATCACGAGAAATCCTGAAAAACGTGGAAAATTAAAAATTCACACTATAGGACCCAGAATAATGCGAAAAACTCTGAAAAACGTGGAAAATTAAAAACTCACACTAAAGGACCTGGAATATGGCAAGAAATCTGAAAAACATGAAAAATTAGCAACTCACACTCAAGGATCTGGAATATTGCGAGAAATCCTGAAAAATGTGGAAAATTAAAAATTCCCACTGAAAGACCAGGAATATGGCAAGAAACACTGAAAAACGGGGAAAATTAAAAATTCACACTGTTGGACCCAGACTATGGCGAGAAATCCTGAAAAAGGTGGAAAATTAAAAATTCACACTGTAGGACCCAGAATATGTAGAGAAACTCTGAAAAACATGGAAAATTAAAACTCACACTCAAGGATCTGGAATATTGCAAGAAATCCTGAAAAAGGTGGAAAATTAAAAATTCCCATTGAAGAACAGGAGA